>NW_025401050.1:3287355-3308860 GCF_015345945.1 Tribolium madens | reverse complement strand
TAATATTGTAATATTGTAATATTGTAATATTGTAATATTGTAATATTGTAATATTGTAATATTGTAATATTGTAATATTGTAATATTGTAATATTTCGAAGTTATGAGAGTTTAAATTTTGCAATTTGACTCTATTTCTGTTGGAAAAATATTTTTAAGTTTTTTGCGACTAGAAAAAGAAAACAAGAACGCTGTATCCTAAATTGTAACTCTGTTTAATGACTTCTATTGGCAATTTTTTTTATCTTTACTAAATAATTATAAAAAAAACGTATACAAGATAATCAGTATCATTAAATAGACATAAAATGTCAAATGCCAAAAAATAAATGTCAAAGTTTTTTGACAGATAGAATTTTTTCAGTACTCTGAGGGACTACCTAATTACTCTCTTTTAAGGATGTGCTCGACTCTCCGGATACTCTGTATATAGGTCATAACAATTCACAGGTTATCTAGAATAAGAAAGACCCTAACTTGAGGGTGCCCTTGGTCTTTCTATTCTAAACCACCTGTATGTCTCTTAAAACATTTTTGCAATTTACGGTTTTTTTAGAAAATTTTCTCTAAATATGCAAAATATTTTTACAAAAACTATGTGGATCAGTGAGCAAAAATTTAAAAAATTTAGACTTGTATTGTTTTATTCATATAAATGAGATGTATTTCCTGTTGTTTTTTTTGCACCGGAATCGACTTAATGTCGTTCAACAATTCATGAGAACAAAGTGGGACAAAAAGCAAATGTAATTACGCTTTGATCTCCGCCATGTTTTAGAATTGAGGGATTAAACAGTTGAGTGGTGTTCTAAGAACAAGGTATAAAAAAACTAAATGTAAGTGTATTGAACTCGTTTGAGAAAAAAATTAATTGTTACATTTGAAGAGTCCTCGTTGCTAATTAAGAGTTAATTATTTAGGTTTTTATTTCAACATGATTCTGACAAAATGAGGAGAGAAAATTCTTTGGTATTGAAAATAAAAAGCACTTTATTCTTAGAATCTTAAGAAAATGTTGGTAGCAGGTGCTTTTAACAAACCTGTAATTAGGGTTTTAGAAGTGTAAAAAAAGAATTTTTTATAAATAACAATTTCGCTGGACTGGTTAAAATTAATTAGAATAGATGTCAGGATTTTAATTAATTCAATAGGAATAAAAGGTTCCCCCTCTGTCTTGCAAAGACTGATTAAAAGAAGGATTAAGGGTGACAATGGAAAGCCCCGAATTAAGAAATACCTTAATAATGACACGAATTTTCCTTTATTTTTCCCTCCAGTGTTCGTCATAATCCTTGATGTTACTCTCCAAGATGGGGACATTTCCCGAATCCTTCTTGTTTATTTAAGGAAATCAACCCCTTCATTGATTGAGCTAATGATGCGAAGCACAAAGACTCGCTATTGTTTAGGCCCAATACGACACGCCTTATTTGCATGCAATCTGTACAATTTGCATCGCCGTTTAATATTTTACCATAAAAATAACATCAGTCTTCTGAGAGGCTTTATGCAGTGTTGTTAAAGAAAAATTAAATTTTGTATAGATCGAGCTTTGTCCATTTTTTCTCGTTTTTCTTCCGGGTGGTGATTAATGATAATGCATGACAACATAATAGTCAGATAAGTGATGATGTGTGTCTTTCTGTTGGTCGGGACGATTCAGATTGTGGCGTGTTCTTCGTCATTACGTCTTTCTCTTTTCGTTTTAAGCTTTTGCAAACATAGAGCAAAACCGATGAATAATTAACTCGTGTCGGTAATTGCCGACCCCCTCAAAAACTTACTGCTTTTAGTTAATAGAATGCTTTAGGGGAACGGCTTCAATTGGAGCAAGTAGATTTCTAAATGCAATTATTGGTACAGCGATGGCTAATTAATGTTTTAGGTAAACTGATTAATAGTAAATTAGGGGTTGACTGTTGAATACGAGGCTTTATTTACATTACATGTTGACACTTTTATTAAATGTTGAGAGGAAATAATGTTAAGTACATATGGAAATGGGAAATTATCCTAACGAGCGATAGACAATATTTCTGACGATTTCTGTCATCGTATAAGTTTTTGGTTTTGTGGTATGCTACTTGTCTATAAAATTTTACAGCTTTTGTTCAAAACATGTTTGTTGTTATCATTGAATATGAGTGTTATTTCAAATAGATTATTTCAATAGAGAAAACTTATTTATATTTAAATTGTAATGGTAGATAGTATTTTATCATCCATTTATATGGATATGGCTTTATATGAATTATGGAATCTTATTGATTCAACAGGGTTGTAATTTTTCAAAAGGTCGTTGTTTTAATTCCTACAAGTTCTCCACTAGTTATTTTTCAACCCTGTTACTTGCATCAGAGGACGTTATTTTCACGATGTTCCTATTTATTAAAAGTAGAAATATTTTGTTTTGATAAAAATGCTCGAACAGGTCAACTTGATTTAAAATTGTGTGTTTCTTTTTTGTTGATATTATTTCACTTTTTGGATGATTCTTTTTCGAAAATTTATTTATGTAATCTTTATTATTTTGGTGTTGTCATTTCGACAATTACAAGATCTATCGAACTGGCTAAAATTAAAAGTTTCTATTTAAAAAAAATTACGTGTTACTCAAAAACCAAAAAGTGTAAAATTTTAAATCAAATTGGAAATTGTGTATTTTTTAAAAAGAAAATTGACCTGTTTTAGTATTTTTACCAAAACAGAATATTTTCATTTTTCATAGGATTATAATTTTGCCGCTTATTGTATACAGGCTGATTCAAAACTATCGGATCAACTCTTGCTATAGATATTAAAATAGAAAAATTTTGGCTTTACCTTCCTCTGCCCTCCTAAGTTATAAATGTCTTAATACGCATGCGTGATCATTTTGACCGATAAGATAATCAGATATCAGTTAGAAAGAAACAGGTAGTCGTTTATTACTGTTGATTAGCCGTTTATTTCTTGTTTTTATCCGTTTTTTAATCGGATCCATTATCTATTTTTATCTAGTGGTTACCTGTTTCTTTCTAACAGATATCTGTTTATCTTATCGGTCAAAAAAAATCACGCATGCGTACTAAGACATTTATAAATTAGTAGTGAGGAGTAGGGCCTGACTTGAAGCTAAGCACAGAAATAAATTCAGATTTTTTTTTCAAGCTTTGTTTGAGAAAAAAAAAAGAAAAAAAAGAACTGTCAATTTCCATATTATTATGTATATTCTTTCTCATATTTTTGTGCATCAAGTAGGTTGCAGTAGTTTAAATAAATCTTTAATTTGAAGGCCAATTCACACAAAAAGTGTCATTAATGAAAATTTTAACTCAGTTGGATGTCTTTTATCACCACTCAAGAGATGGTCCGACACTTTTGAATCAGCCAGTATTTTATACACATTTTTGCAAGCTGCTTTTTTATGTTTTAAAAAAAATACAATTACGAAAAGCTCGAAGAACAGCTACTAATCATTATACCGTTCTAATCAAAAAATATATTTTAATTTAAATAATTATTCAAATCGAACGTAGTATCAGGTGGTAAGTGTAATTAGTATTTTTGGTTGCACCTTCAAAAATTTTAGAGAAACAGGACAATTAACCCTGTATACAAATACTTTTTTGTTTTTTGTTGCAATGACGGAAAGCATTAGTTAGATATACTATTTAAATTTAATTTAGTCAATTTTAGACAGAACTTTTTTGAAAAAGATCAGCAACTTAATGTTTACGGTTAAAATTGTATTTATTGAATTTTTCACACATAAATTCTTTATTATTTATATTATTAAATTTAAAATTTAAATCAAATTTTGTAATTTATTTAATTACTTTTTCGCTGACGTTACGACCTACGAAATGTTCCATTTCTACATACGTCAACTTTTTATTTTATTATAAATAAAAACGATATTTATAGCTATTAGTTTTATAGAAAGTTTAAAAATCGAAGTCGTAGTTTAAACTCCAGCTACCGGAGTAAGCGAAAATTTAATAGCTGAGATTATTAAACTATTAAACTTGTGTTGTCTTCAAGATTTTTTGCAACACAAATACTTGATCAAAAATTTTACGAAATGTACAAATTTTTACAAAGAAGTATGTCAAAATTGACAAAAAATATGCATTTGCGTATTTTATAGGCTCATAAGATACGTTGCTAATGACGACATTATAGATGAAGCGTATTTTAACGGTAACATAACAAGCAAGCTTAAATGCACCATAGAAACAGTACAAGGTATTAGTGTTACAAAAACATTATTATATGGCAGAATTAATACATTAACAGTCACTTCATGACCAAAATCTTAACAATGTGTGTTTGAATACAACATTGATTATTATTTTATCTTAAAATAACATCTTTGTTCAGATATGGAATTATTAAAACTCAGCTTTTTTTCAGTATAAATTTTGTGTTGGCATAACATTTCACATAAACTTAGTTTATTTTGCCATAATTTTTACTTTTTTTTACATACTTGAATGGTAAAAAACCACTGGCAGCAAGATTGTTCTAAGTGAGTTAAGTTTTGTACAAATTTTTTAAGGTTTTCTTGCAAATATTCTAAATTACAAAGCTAAAATCATTTTGTTACAATTTGCTTTTGAGTTTTTAGTCTAACGTAAGGCAGAATTTAGTTGTAAAAAACGGTATCTGTGTATTGAAATTTACTATTGTCGTATCAACCAGAAATTACTACCAAGGATTTAGGAAACAACAAAATAAATTCTCCTAAAATTTTCCTTTAATCAAAATATTTATGTTTCAAAAGGTAAAAGTTTTATTTTTCTTCTATTGTTTTACGGATTAACCCACCTATTGTTTTCTTTTGTTTCAATAACAAATTTCACTTGTTTACTTCCTAAAATTGTTTCTCTCATGTGTTTGAAAGAATGTCGGCGTTATTCAGTTACTGTTACAAACGTGGTTTCCATTTTCCAATTTATTTTCATTTTGTATGTTTTTACACATCTACTCACTTTTTTATGATATGTAAACTTTTATGCATAAATTTAAGCGCTGGTTTACAAAAAAAGTTTTTACACCTTCCTAAAAATCGGCTGTTAAACATGTACTAATGTTTTACTAAAATCAAAAATTGTAGTCTCTGAATACAAACTTGGTACATGCAAACTCCACTTTATTGCAAAAATGTAAAATAATGATAAAAGTCTATCCTGCAATATGCATTAGCTGCTCGGTAATGGACAAAAAATGAAGCTAAAACATTTTTCTGCTTTTACAAAAAATACGCACAGAGTGTGCCAGAACTACCAGGAACATGGAAAAAATGTTAAAAAAAAAATAATCTATAAAAATTTCAAAGTTGTGAGAGTTTAAAGTTTGCAGTTTGACTCTATTTATTTCTGTTGGAGAAATAATTTTCCAAGTTTTTTTGCTACACGCTATTAGAAGAGGAAACAAGTAAGCTGTATACTAAATTGTAACTCCGTTTAATGTTATTTGTGGCTTTTATTGGCAAATTTTTTGTAAGTTTATTAAATAATTGTAAAAAACATATACAGGATCATCAGTATCAATAAAGTAACATCAAAAAATTTCAAATGTCAAAAAATAAATGTCAAATTTTTTTGACAGATGGAATTTTTTAAACATTTTTTCCATGTTTCTGGTATCTTATTTTCCTTGAAATTTTTCTCTGGGGCGCGAGTTGTGGCGCACCCTGTATTTGATTTTATTTTAAAAGTTAAAATGTCATTACTTTTTTTAGTATACTTAGTTGTAACAATTAATTTACTTACTTGCTTACTTTATAATTAAAATAGATTTAAAATATATTGTTTTTTCCCGGCGCCTCCACCATTTGCACCGGCTTTTCGCTTGTAATATTCAATAACAAGGGAAAAGTTGTTCACCTTTAGAACTACCTTGTTCACAAAAATGTAATACAAGACCGTTGCTGTTATTTCTCCGGGTCGAGCTTTTTAGAAAAAGTGGTAGCGAGGGCGACCTTCTCGGTCATTTATAAAAATGAAATTGAGTCTGTGACATTTTTCCAGACCCAAGGAAATGACGACTTACAGAGGGCAAACGCAATATCAGAACCTTGCCAACTCCACATATAACACGGTTGCCCGATTTCTGCCGAGAAAATAAAATCATTAATACCGGAATCGCCAGAAAATTGTAACATTTTAGCAAAGCTTGGATTTTTTCCACTCGCAAAGAAACGCGTCGAAGCGCTAATTCATGTCACTGATAAAGCGGGCTAAGTGATGGATGGAGGAGGATGTCATCTACACGGATTTTAAGATGGATTCAGTTGTGAGATGAAATCGGAGAAAAATTATTGATAAACTAGAAATTTCCTTAAATTGGATTAGTAATTTACTTAATCAACTTTGTGATACTAAACATTTATTTGAGTCCATTCTTATTCATTGTTTTCATTAATCATAATGTGTTGATTCCAACGATCTACTTCAATTTATTTTCTTCTCATAAATCATTTTTGCATGGAGGAGTTTTGCTTTACTTAAAAAAGTTACAGAAGGAACAACGAAGAGTAATGATCAGAGTAAGGGCTAGGATAATGAGTTAGTTTGTAAACATTTGGTAAAGTTTGGTGAAGAAACGAAAGTCAGCGATTTTTTGTTTGATTAGTACGAAACCTGCGTACTCTGGCCTGACATAAAATGACAAGGATTAAAAGTTATTAAAAATTGTTTCCTGAGGATTGATAAATTTTGAATATTTTTATTTTAAATTTAATTTATCTTTCACTTTGTACACTATTATACAGGTTGTTCAAAAAAACGTTAAAAAATGTCAAAGAGTAAACTCTTAGGACAATATACAAAAACTTTCTAGGACCAATATCTAGAAATGTTTTCTAAGGGATCTTTCCAATTATCAATAGTAATGCCTTGAGTTCAAGCCAAGAATTGTCGTTAATTTTAAAAATTAGATCAATTTGGTATGCACGAGGGGTATTTCTACTCGTGAAAACATAACTGAATATATGGTTGGAGAGAATATTTTAAACTAATTTTATTATTTATCGATTGCTATAAAAATGAAATTATGTGTAACGCAAATTTGCCATTTAATTCATTGAAAACAATTCCTAGTCAAAGATTGTAAAATATTCCTATTCATGGTCATTACGCTGGCAAACAACATTCGTGCTGCGCATTCATGGTGTTCATAAAGCAAGTGACCAAAATATCCGACAATTTTTTTTGCAGACAAAACATATTTTTTCGTATTTATCTTATTGTAACAAAAAGCATTATTACAAAACAAGGTTTTGTTAGGGAATAGAGTTAGCAGTTATGGATGAGTTAGGTTGGTCATAAAGGCTAACCCTTGTAAGTGCCAACTTTGATGTCTATTTGTGGACATTTTGTGGGAAACGGCTTAAGAAATTATGTCAAATTAAGGATAATAGAGAAGGGTCTTGCTAACGGTTTGCTATAAAGTTCTAGACTTTATTTAGGACAAAGAAATAATATCGAAACTGCTCAAAATTTGACATTTGACAGACTATTCAATATCAAATTGTTTAAAATTTGAAAACAAAAAATGTTTATTATTACTTTTACCGTTTTCTACGTTTTAGTATAAAAATTTTGTTAACCTTTAAGTAGAGGCTTATTAGGCAATACAAAATAGGGTTAAAAAATAAAGTAACAAACTAAAATAGTATATTAAAGAATGCATGTCGTAAGGCAAGTTTTATAAAGAAAGAGTTCCCACAAATGATTTATGAAACAAGTTTTGATGCTATATTTTCTATTTTACGTGATTTATGTACTTTTTAACATAAAAGTCAATTTTTCAAAATTTAGGAACTTTTGCTCTAGTAAGGTGGTGGTTGGAAATAAGTGTCACAAAGTTTGAAAAATTTGATTTTCGAAGTCTCTAGCATCGAATATTTTTCAACATTTTGTTGAATTAACATTGAACACTGTAAATATTTCATGCACACTACCTAAAATAAGAAAAATCGCTCAAAACGCTGTTGAAAATCACCATTACCAACCTTTAGAAAGTAAATTGTACTAGTCTATTTCAGCACCCGAATTGGTGTTGAAGTGGCTCATTAAAGCATCGGTTTTGGTATCGAAATAAGCTTTCTTTCAGACACAAAATATAAAAACAAATTTAATGAATTTATAGCTACTTATTTTAGAAGACGATAAAGAAATTGTTTATATACGAGTGAAAAGGTTAAGTTTACGAGTGACGAAGTCACGAGTGAACTTTTTACGAGTAGATAAACAATCTTTATCGTACAGTATTATACAGTGCGATCAAAAAGTCTTTCTATCAAGTAGGCGTACTAGTTGAGGACGTATGTTGCTTGGAAGTTTGTATGTCAGCTAGATGTCAAAAAATTATTTTATAAAAATTAAAATATAGTTCAAAACAAATTAAATTACTGTATGAAACGTCTTAAAACACCCTAAAATGAGATGTAGTTGGAGTTTATTTGTACAAATCGTTCACCACGATTTGTTGTTACAGTTTACAAAAAAAATATTTTGACATTTCTTATTTACCATTGTGACATTTTATCTTCCGCAGACACACGTTTTCAATTTCTAGGCTTGCTTGATAGATAAACTTTTTGATCGCACTGTATCTCGTTTGATTTTGTACTCACCTATCAGAATTTCTTAAATATAAACAGTAGATAAAAATTACTTTATTTCACGAGACGATAAAATACTACTTTATCTACTGAAATTAGTTAATAAGAGCACTCTTTAGCAAAAATAAAAAATAAAAATAAGAATATTGCAACATTCTTCTTTTTCTGTAATGTCCAAATTTTTTTTACAATAATTATCAGTTTTTTTATTTTTTTATTTTAATTGCTTTTATATAAAAAATACAATTTCTCTACCACAAAATTTAAGTAGGTATAAATATGGATGTAAAATTTTACTTTTTTAAATGTGTTTTATATACAGGATGCGCCAGAACTCGCGCCCCAGAGAAAATTTTCAAGTAAGGTAAGATTCTAGAAACATGAAAAAAATGTTTAAAAAATTCTATTTGTCAAAAAATTTTGACATTTATTTGACATTTTTTTATATCTATTTAAGGGTACTGATGATCTTGTATATGTTTTTTACAATTATTCAGTAAAGGTACAAAAATTTTGCCAATACAAGCGACAAATAACATTGAACAGAGTTACAATTTAGGATACAGCATCCTTGTTTCCTCTTTTAATAACCTATAGCAAAAAAACTTGGAAAATTATTTTTCCGACAGGAATAAATAGAGTCAAAGTGCAAACTTTAAACCCTCATAACATATTCCTGGTATCTTACCTTATATGGCATTTTTCTCTGGGGCGCGAGTTCTGGCGCAGCCTGTATAGTCTAAGTTAATATCATAACACTATGACGATGTGGGAAATTTAATTTGACGCTAAATAGGTTTGATTGACGTTGATTGACACCTATTAACAATACTTTTTATTTACGAATATTTTTTGTTTGCATGCCTAGTAAAGTTTATATTTAAACACCAGGTTTAAAATCAATATTGTATCAAAAAAAGCCTGGTGCATTCTTTCATCTCTTTTGTTGGCCGTCCGGCCCAATTTAGCAATAATTGCATAATAATGTTCGATCCGCTCGCAATTTCGATTTATATTCATGAGTTTATTGTAAACTTAATTTATAATCTGCACATCATCAAATACAAGTTAATAACTCCCAACTTGTATCACTCCAATTTAATCAAAGACCTGAAAAAATAAAATCAATCCATCTAAAGGATTGTATGCCCAAGTTTTGAGATTACAAAAGATCCGTCTTGGACCAGATCCGTAATAATAGATGAGGTGCAGTGAGGAGATTACGTTGATGAAACGGCTCTTTTGAGAATAAAAGTTGGGAGAAGAGAGAGCTGTGGCACGATAATTGTGCCAGCTTTGTCTGTCAGGGAACGATTAGTGTCAGTTTTTTCGAGGCCTATTTTCTATTAGACGGGCGGCTAGAAGAACATCTGAGTCAATATTTACATGATGTTTGAGTCCGATTTTCAAGATTAAGCGCTAACGATTTTTACCTCTCATGAATATTTACAGGGGGTTGTGAGAACGGGGTGCTGTCACGCAATTCACCACTATGCAATTAAGTCGGTATTATTCTCGAAAAGGTGCAATTATATGGGAATTAGAATAAGGATGATTGGTACCAGGAGGTGGTTCTTCAAGTGCCCTAATTGTAGGCAAATTAAACGAAATTGAATGCCTGACTCGAGGTCAACACCAACAATTATGAACGAAACGACAAATACCAATAACGCTTTTAATACTTCAATAAAGGCTGAAAATAGAAATAAATAGGACACAATTTTTTCTATAATTTCTGAAATCATAACCTTTCAAAGTATAAAAAAAATTGAGTAACTATTTTATGTAAATAATATTACTTCACTTATCAATTTTACGAACGAGAAAAATTAAAAAATTATAGAAGAAGAAAAAAAAATTTCATGGTATTGTTTTCCATTGTTACAACCAAAAATTGTGTTTCTTAAAACTACTTAAAATTACTACAATTTTGTGACGTTGAACGCTTATTTTTTTTATTGAGAAGCAGAATCAGAAGAAAATGTAATTGGCTTTAGCCTTTTGCACATTTATTTAAAATGAGAAACAACATAATGTCTACAATATTTATAATATATACTTTTTATACAATTAAGTTTCTCTGACGTTAAAAAACTCTAAAATCAGCAGTTTCAAGCATAAATACAAAATGTAATTTTTCTGTTTTTTTTACTTATATTATTTTGTTATTTTTTTTATTTAATTGTATTGCTTTTTGATTTATTTTCTTCTTTTATTATTATTATTTTATTTTTCATTATTGTTCATTTATTATCTGGGCCAAAACCTTGATCAGCTTTGCTGCCTTTTAGTCGAATTTGTGGTAAAATAATTCGTTACATCAAAAGTTTTTACTGTAATATTTTATCTTACACATTATTGCCACAAATAAATTATTATTATTTGTATTATTATTATAAAAGTACTTGACTTGTGCCAAACATTGCATCTTGAGCATCTTGGGAAGTAAAAGAAAAAAGCCTACTTCCAAATATAACATACAGGACGTTGAAAAACTTTCGCTCCAGAGAAAAATGTCGAGTAATATAATATTTTTTTTTTATTTCTAGTTCTAAAAAAAATTTGACATTTATTTTTTCACATTTGAAATTTTTTATGACTAATGTTACCGATGATGTTGTATACAGTATATCATCGGATTGAGTTTACAAGAGAAAAAAAATTATCTTTGACTTTACGCAAAACTGTAAAGGAAAACATTTTTTGCTTAATTTTTTTATTTTTCTTCTTTTAATAATTATTTTTTCTGCAATTTAAATTCCTTTAAATTGGCAATTTTATTCTTTTGACAACGATGTCACTTTGAGTTTACGTAAGTTAAATAACAAATACAGGGTGCGCCAGAACTCGCCTCCCAGAAGATACCACAAATATGAAAAAAATGTTTAAAAAATTCCATCTGTTAAAAATTAAAAAACTTGGAAAATCATTTTTCCAGCAGAAATAAATAGAGTCAAAGTGCAAAATTTAAACTCTTATAACTTCGAAATTTTCATAGATAAAAACCCTGTATGTTTGTGAAAAATATAATTTTAATAAATGGCAACTCAAAACAGTTTAAAGATAAAAAGCAAAGTCGTTTTTAACATAAACGATCATTATTCAATTAATGAATAAATTGTCAAAGTAACATAGTTGTCAAACAAAAAAAAAACACCAATGTGATGAAACTTAAAAAGCCGAGAAAAATTATTCCAAGTCTAAAATCAAGAGAAAAATGAACTTTTCCTTTCACTGAATCAGCAAAATGAAGTTTTAATTACAGATTTGCTAGTTTCAGGTGAAGGAAAAAATGTTTTTCTTTTGCAGTTTTAGTGAAAATTAAAAAAAAATCTTTGTGTAAACTTAATCCGGGGACATAATGTATGTTTTTTCATAATTATTCAATAAAAGTACCAATAAAGCCACAAATAACGTTAAACATACCTACAATTCATTGTATTGTATTGTAGCAATAAAAAAAACTGCAAAATAATTTTTCCAAGAGAAATAAATAGGATTCCACTGCAAAATTTAAACTCCTATAATTTCGAAATTTTTATACAGAATTTTTTTTACATTTTTTCATGTACCTGGTATCTTTTCATGTTTTAAAATACCCTGTATTTTATGTAAATAATAAAATAACTTTCAATATGTATATTTGTAGAAGCTGAAATAAATATATTTATTTTTCTCTGAAATATCTCCATTTTTCAGAAAACTAGAAACATTGGAGGACAAAAGTAATTTGTTGTGTGTTTTTTGTTCATTTTCAATTTAATTATTTTAATTTCGAGTGTGTATTCACCTACTGTGTAAGGAAGCACTAATAATGTGTAGGCAGAAATTATAAATTAAAACTGGGGTTAGGTCGAGTCAAGGTACATTTAATTATGTAAACTAAAAATTTTGAATAGAAAATTTTGGGTCGAGTGAAGATAGATTTAATTACGTAAACTGAAAATTTTAAATAAAAAATTTTGTTAAAAAAGCAGTTGAAAGAGGCATGTAAATTAAGCGCTAAAAATGATGAAAAATGTTAGTGAATTTTATTAAAAGAAGTGAAGTATCCATTCCACAGCTTTAGTGAAAAACTCTATTGACTAAAAAATCACGAGTAAAAGTTTCTACCAAGATAACAAGAAATTTTATTTAAAAGTATTATTAATTTTTTATAAAAAAAATGTACATTTGTGCAAAGAGTTAAGACCTTATAGGCATATTCTGTCGAATCCTAGTCATCCCTCGGTTCATAAAAAATTCAAACAAAAGGAGTAATAATGTTTGTGTATTTTTTTGTGTACCCTTACAATGACTACTCGTTATAATTATTCAATAATTGATGAAAATATGTTGAATAATTAATACAAATTTCAATAACTCGTAACGCCCATTAAATATTTACAATGTTAGTAGTCAAGAATGATTGTTATAGAAGTATTTTTGTTGTATTTTCATTTCCCTTAGATTCAATTAGGTAAAAAGCTTGCACTTCTCCCACTTTACAGCCCACTTTCGATTTTAGAATCTTCACTTACAAAACACTCCCCTGATGAAAGCCATAACACCCCGTCTTTATCGCCAAAGTTTCTTTTGTAATATTAGTGTTTTGTAGTTCATGCAAGGTCAGGTTGTTGCAAATTGTTGCAATCGATCCGTCAAGGTTAATGGAGTCGACTTGCTTGCGCTTGGTTAATTTGCAAGAACACGTCAGATTGTTACCCAATGCATATTTTGTGGGGTATTATCCTTCGATCATTCACTTGAATTGCACTTGTGTATTACCCGAACACAACCCTGAATAATAATCGCCGTTCTGTTGTAAATTGTTTTGGATGTGATTATTGGACGGACGTGACCTACAATACGAAGGGATTTGTGGATTTGACAACGGAAAAGTGCCAAGAGATATATTGCGGCGAGTTATTTCAAAGCTTTTATAAAATTGAGATTATTTTTACGATATTTCTAAGATTTTTGCATGAATGTAAAAACACAACTTAATTGCAGCTTATTCCAAAAATTGTCTTAAAAAATCCACATTTCTCAAGGCAAAAAATAATAATATTGTCACAATAACTAATATCTGCCAGAAAATTCTACTGTGGAAATTGTTTCTCCATTTCTACAAAAAGAAAGTTAGAATGTTACAATTTTGCAAACAGTGCTTTTTTTAAATTTCAATGTTTCAAATAAAAATAAAATGTGTTTTATTTAAGTTCTTTACGTTATAACTTGGTTGTGAAGATATTTTTATGGTTTACAAGATATTTTTTAGTTCAATTAAAATTTTCAAAAGTAAAATAATGTTAAAAAATAATGTTTGTTAAAAATTTACAATTTATTGCAACAAACATGTCTCTTTTTAACCTTGTTCAAAATCAAAATTAAATATTTACAGGTCGAAATTTTCACTTAACTTGCAAAGTGTTGGTTTTATCAAAACTTTACAAGAGAAAAATCTTTTATCTGCAAACGTCACAAAAGTGAGCACTTTTATGACTAAATGTCACAAGTAAAAGTTTTACATTTCAGCCATAAAATAAAAAATTCATGCGCCTAAGCATTTTTACTTTTACCATCACATTTACCAATGTTGTCTCTTTTGCTGCTGTAGCAATTTCTAGAGAGGTACATACTAGATCATGACAATTCGACATTTTGCACTACTAACTGCACTAGTTAATTTAATAAACACTTTAAAAAAGATGTTTGTTTATTGCGTTGTTATGATTTCACTAAGTGCAAAGCGTTTTGATTATTTTGTTCATTTAATTCTTAATTTATAGTGTTGCTCTTTACTCTTAATCTAAATGTTTGCGGACAAAATAGTATATGTTATTCGGATCAAAAGTGAGTTTACGTAGCTCAGCTGTATTTTTTGCCTCACTACGTTTGGTTACATAAACGTTTAGCTTTGCTATACAGGGTCGCTAAAAAGTATGGATACAGCTAAATATTTTCAGAACGCTTTAGCAGAACATGTTGAAAGTTGGGAAACAGTTAGAAGTGTTAAATTATATTATCTGAGACCCTTTTCAGTTTTCTACCATCATTTATTTTAAAAATACAAAGCTCACTTGATTTTTTTAATGACACGAAAAGTCAAATTTAATAATTTTCTGAATTCAGTGATGTACCATATGCCCAGCTTTATTTTATTAAAAGGTAAAAAAAAATTAAATTAAAAAATATACTGCTGAAAAAATAAAACTAATTTAGTTTTGAAAATGCTGTTATTAGCGATCTGTCACTTGTATATTAGTCAAAAATAACTTGTGTTTTAAGTAAAACTGAGCTTATAGAAATTCTCGAGCCCATAGAAATCATTTTGAACATGTTTTGTAGCATAAAAGTTTTGTGTTTAACCTTTTTTTAATTAAAATGTATTCTTTTTCAGTTAAAATAAATATTATTTTAGCTATTTTTTGGTCAAAGTTTAGGCGGCAAAGAGCTAACGATGAATAAAGACAACATTTTCACAACTAAAAAAAATTTACATTTTTCAAAATTTTATTAGTTGGATGATTTTTTTTAAGTTTTGTTTAAAATAAGGTATGAATGTGTAACATCACCGAACTCAAAAAAATGCTCGGCTTAAAAATATTAAATTTCATTCTTCTTGCCATTAAGTTAGCCTTGTATCCCCAGAGCAAATAGAAATAGAAATTTGATAAACATCTGAGTCAATGGAATTTAGATACTTTTAAGCATATAACAAATTTTTGATAAATAGTTTTTTATTATACCTGCATCATAATCCTAAATTAAAACACGCCGCAGCGTGCGTAATTTGGCCTTTATAGCACGCTGAAATTTTAAAGTTGTCTAGGTAACAAGAAATAGTGAAATGTCTGGATCAATTACAACGTGAAAAAATGTGCAACGTAAACTAGTAACCGCCTCTACAAAAACGATTCACAAACAACCTTTGATAATTTTATTGTATAAATTCACATTTTTTCAATGCTCATAAAAGATCGTAAAGGGACAGGTATAATAAAAAATAGCGTATAACACTCGTTTATAAGTTCCTTTAAAACACTTACGACGTTAAAAGCACTCCGCTGACGCGTCGTGTTCTTAAATCCGTCGTGCGTGTTTTAAAGGCTTGCTTATAAACTAGTATTATAATATACTATTATAATATTTAACTGTATCCATACTTTTTCGCAATCCTGTATAAACTATCACTTTTAATAACATAATATACTTATTATGTCAGGTCAAAACTTTTTTATATGGATAAAAGTGTTTCTTCTCTTTTATCACAAAATTTATTCGTTTTAAACAACACTACGGGTTTTTATTAAAAAAATAAATGGCGGTCAGATTAACGATTCACACTTTATTAACTAATTAAAATTATCGTGGATGAAAATGTTAATAAAACTTAATTAAAATTGTCATTATTTATATAATCAATTCTAATTAAAAATGAAACAGTTTTGAAAAATCGCAATTCGTAAAAGTTGCGTATATTATAAATACAAAGCAACTTTGATGTTCAGTTAAAAAATATTTATCTTGTTTTAATTAAGGAACTCGCTTCATATTTCTTATGTTTTACAAAGAATAGAACAAAGGTAGCAGAAAAGTATCAAAAATGAAAAAAAGTATAGCGTCTTGTATGTTTAAAACTCTTTACGTCTAAAGATTTTAAAGATAATTTAGTCATAATTCGAACAAGTAGAAGTTTTCGTGGATTAATTCTAAATATTTGCTTCCGGGGGTGAATCAGTCCGTAAACCTCTACACATTCCCCTTTTCTGAGGTCCTTGTAATCTTCTCGTTATCCTTCCACATTGTCCCGTGATTGAGAACGTGTCCTATGTAATCTGGCCTCCGGAAATACAAAGACTCCGGTAATTGGCGACATGAATTCGTTAGCGTTTCCGGTCAAAAGGTGTCGATTTAACATGGCCGAGTTTCGAATCGGGAACTCTCTAGAGACTTATAGCGGGAATCGATAGGGTCTAGAGCAGATGCTTTCGCATTTCCCATGCGACCGTTACGGTTCCGTATTCATACTTTTGACAAAAACTCTTTTCCGGGCGAATTTATCAAAGGCTTGCGCAAGGGTCGAAGTCAGTCAATATGTGTTTTGTAAGAGGCTGTATTTTTGGTAGCTGACAATTAGGTAAGTCCTGATGAATTTATCGACTTGCGGGTGTTCTAAGCCCGAAGTCTTTTGGGGTTTCGGAGGGATTGTGTGTCGTCTTCACGTGAGTTCCCAAGGGCAATACAAACCCGCCACCTCGTTCGTGAATTTATAGAGTCGGCTCTACATCATTGTTTTAGGCTTGTTTTGTTGCTTAATACAACTATAAAGTGCGGTGTTTCTATTAAGCTGCGGTAAGCCAGGTTGAACTAAATTTATAGACTGCACTGTTTTGCTCAACTACTCATATTACTCCCAAATTATATTATTATTAAATGTTGTTTATACGCAATTACATGTATAATGAGCTTTTCTTTGTCTGAGTTTGACGTTGATTTTCAATTTTCAGCGGTATTTCTCATGTGAATATCATTTTGAACTCGACAGATGAAAAAAAATTGTCTTTTTTTACATCGGAAATGTAACTGAGTTACTTATTTATGTAAAATTTGATCTCAACGAAAATGACAGAACAACGGCACTCATAATAGATCTGTTTCAATTTTTAACCAGCTGCAGACCAAATCAATGAGACACAAAAAAGGTGAAAACTTTTTGTTTTTTATCCTAAATAAAAAACTTGCCTACCTCTGAGCTGAGTGTTTTTTTTTTTTCTATAAAGAATTTGCTTTATATTTTTTTACACCACTAAAATGCAACACATTAAATAAAATGGAAAAAATGGGACAAATTGAGTTTGTTCAAATATTTTTCTGCTTGAAAGAGTGAAATCTTCTGATCCTTTAAAATACATTGAAAAAATTGGACCCTATTGACAAATTTAGAGAACTCCAGAATGCAAAATTTTTTTTCTTTTAAAAACATTATCAATTTCTCAATTTATCATTTTTTATGTAGTTATAAAGGAAGAGTTTTTTATTATTTTTCAACTAAACAAAATTTGCTTATGTTAGGTGCATTATCATTTTTCTTTTTGCTCTTTTCATGACAGTAGTTGCCATTTTATGTACAGGTTCTCCCAGCGAGTTGAAAAAGTCCACTAGTGACTTTTGAATAGTAAAACAAAATTGTATAGGAAATTGATAGATACTAATCTAGTCCATCGTCTAAAATTATTTTCAACTATATAGCGTGTCTCAAAAATAAGTTACAATACAAACTTTTGTTTTTTTAAATAAAACACTATACAGGGTGCGCCAGAACTCGCGCCCCAGAGAAAAATGTCATGTAAGGTAAGATACCAGGAACATGAAAAAAATGTTAAAAAAATTCTATCTATAAAAAATTTGAAGTTATGAGAGTTTAAATTTTGCACTTTGACTCTATTTATTTCTGTTGGATAAATAATTTTCCAAGTTTTTTTCCTACAAGTTATTAGAAGAGGATACAAACTATCCTAAATTGTAACTCTCTTTAATGTTATTTGTGAATTTTACTGGCAAAATTTTTTAACTTTTACAAAATAATTATAAAAAAACATATACGATATCATCAGTGTCATTAAATAGATATGAAAAAATGTCAAATGTCAAAAAATAAATGTCAAATTTTTTTGACAGACAGAATTTTTTAAACATTTTTTTCATGTTCCTGGTATCTTATCTTACTTAAAATTTTTCTCTGGGGCGCGAGTTTTGGCGCAACCTGTATGTTTTTTCACGTTTTTGGATGTAGATTTTTATGACAATGTTTTTGAGCTAAACCTTTATTGGTCGATTTTGCTTACTTTTAAAAATAAGAGGGTTTTTTGACGAAAACATGCACTTTTTAAAAATGTATTACACAAAAATTAAGACATCTAAAAATATTTTTTTTACTACCAAAAAAGAAGATATAAGCTATAAGGTTGTAACATTTTTTTAGTGGGTTGCATTTGCAAACATAAAATAATGAAGGCGTTTGTTAAAAGTTCGATAACTTAAAATTTTTTAATGAAACACCTTACTTATTCTAATTGCATTTAAAAAATTATTAAATTGTCTTTCTAGACATATTTTTAAATTGTCTTTCTAGACATTATAATCAATAACTAAAAAGATATTTAACGTTAACATAAAAAGAATTATTACTATTGTTTCAGTAGCCAAAAAGTGCACAGTTGCACAAGAGATGGAAGAAATATCACTTAATAATCACATTTGTGTTAAATGAAATCCATTATTTTTTATTTTTACAATAAAATAAATCGAATTTCAGTATTTGTAACGACTTTTGCAATTTCTGGATAAATCAACGGATAAGTGATCCATGGTGGAATTACTATGTTTGCCATAGTATCAACAATACCCAGATATTAATAGGCATTGTTGCTACAATTAATATTGAATGTTAAATATCTTTTTATTTATCAATTTTAGACACTTAAAAGTTTATATTTTTAGATAGACAATTTAACGGTCAATTAGATGCAAAAACAATAAGTAGGATGTTCCATTTAAATTTGTTAAGTTATTTAACTTATAAAAACTCGTTTCAACTTAAATTTTAATGAATGAAATAAGAAACTACTGTTTTCATTTTTATCACGAACTGAGTGATATGAAAACAGATGAATGTCTGTTATTATTATAGGACTTAATTTAGCCTTTTTTTGTCCCCCTGGCAATTTTAATTAATTTTAATTATTTAATTAAAAATTAGTTAAACTACCATGATAGATGAAACATAATAAAAATAATCTCAAAATTGTATTTATTGCAAAACTTTTCAAGTTTATTTAAAAACCAGATCCTGATCGAAAAAACTGATGAAAAACTTGTTTTGGATTTTAATCAAATTCCTGTTAAACTTACAGAAGATATTGGGATTTATTAAACACTCACTACCCTGAATAAACGAGAGCAGTTTTATCCGCAAGATTTTTCTTGAATGATTGTAAAAAATGTTTGAAACTCATATCCCGTTGAAGCTTTCTAAATCCATTAACATTCGCCTCATCAGACACAACCTCGTTCTCTTTTCCTTCACAAACACTTTTATGATTCCGGTAGGTTTAAGAGGATTACGGATTACATATCCGTGAAATTTTAAAAGTGAGAAACGAGCGTGGGCATCTCTTCCGATAAATAATTCACACGTTTTCCTAGTCACACGTTCGACTTTTTTTAAATGATAAATACGGGGAATTGTGACGGTAGCTTGACTAGTACAAATGGAACCAGCCGCAAAGTCCATCCATTCTCTTATCTGTTGACAATGAGAGAGGCTTTTTTATAAATAAAACTGATCTGTCAACGCCGCGAAACACATGAAACTTTTGATTTATTTGCAGGAATAATGAACATCGGGAGAAATACACGCATCTAAGCTGAAATCTAGAATGGGTATTTAAAACAAGCTTTTCTCGAAAAAATACCGAAAAATTAAATATGTTTCTTTGAAGAATTCTCTCGAGGGTGAGCTAAAACCGGCTTAAACTCGAATTACGACCCTTTCTAACCTCTCCAACAACTATTTGAAGTCGCTCCAAGGCAATTATTTGGATAAACAATGTGTCGGGTGCAGCTAGCAGGTCAAGGATATTTGCCTTGTCCTTTAGATTAAGATAAATTAGATCAGGACCGCACGATTATCCGTGTTGACACACAGACCAAACCCACTCCTTCGTTCAGTAATGGCACGACTTAAGCACGATCGTTAGCTCTAAATTAGAGCTTTTGAGTGGCCGAGCACAAGCGAAAATGGCCATTTCTTCACCAAGTGATACTATCTTCAACGCTTTTTATCACCAAAACAAAAGTTTTGTAATCGGAATAATAAAAATACCAAAAGAAAAAAACTTTTAAACTAGAATACTACACTGGCCGCTAAAATTAAACGGACAAGAAATTATTGCGATTTTTCATATTGCAATATTTTTGCTATTCTTTCTCGGATATAGACGAATTTTTATTCGGCTTAAAGAACGAACTTTGCAAAACATTGCAATTTAATAATAACATTTCTAGCTTTGTCTTGTAAATGTTATATCTAAAAGACGAAGGCACTGGTTTTTTACTTTTTTTTTGTACTGAGCTGTAGTGTGCAACAGACACAAAATTAAATTTTTACTTATTTCAGATTATTGCCCGTTTTTTTTTAAAGAGGACCAATTTGTTTCAAAATTTTATCTTCTGGTGCCCCAGAGATACAAAGCATTGAAAAAGACGTTGCTTTTCTAATTTTACTAAATATTCGTTCAGAAAGTAGGCTATATAAAAAGGTAGTCAAACCAAAAATTATTGCTTATGTCACCAAAAAAGCACAATTACACCTTTGAACACAAAAAATCTGAAAAACTTGGAACTTTAAAGGATGACAACAAGCAAAACGGTTAATTATTAGAAGCTTCAATGCACCTATTTATGACGTTTTGGCACATTTGACTTATTTAATACAAACATTCATTGCAATCGGAAATGTAATGCTTTTTCTGACGGTTTATATCTCTCATGTCTCACGAACTAAAATTGTAGAAAATGTGGTACATAATTCAGAAAAGAATGGTCAATAATCTGACATCAGTTTGTCTCTGTCGAACATCACAGCTCAGTATAAAAAAAAAATTAAAAAAATTGCCTTGATCTTTTGAGTATCACGTTTAGATGACAAAACTAGAAATGCTATTGAATTAAATTACAATGATCTACAAAGTTTTTCTTTAAGCTAAACAAAAATTCGCCGAAATGCGACAAAGAATAACAAAAATATTACAAAATTTCAAAATTTTAGTTGTCCGGTTAATTTTGGAAGCCAGTGTATTTCTAACAGGGCCGTAACCAGAATTTTATTTCGGGGGGAAAGGGGGGGGG
>NW_025401050.1:3286573-3286990 GCF_015345945.1 Tribolium madens | reverse complement strand
AACATATATCGAAAAATGCTACGCAAGAGGTGCGTCTTTTAATAGTTTTTTTTTTCAATATTTCCGAAATCATTTTAGAAAAAAATTTCAAAATTTGCTACAGATGATAACTTTTATACAACTAAACAAGTACAAAAATAAAATGTTGAAATATTTATTTAGGTGCTTCCTAAACTGGATGGGATTAGGGTAAAAATTTACTCTAACTATTTTGCCTGTGGTTTCTTGCCACTTTCAGCAACAAAATTTTATAGTTTTTTTTATAAAAAAAGGTCTTTTGTGTTTTTCCGATACAATTTACGGTTTTTTAGTAAAAATCGGTTTAAAAATTTATGTTACAGACCATAAACAGCATAAAAATTAAAAATTAAATTTGTTTTACCGTTAAAAATTTTGTTATTTGGCATTTGTTTAGGT
>NW_025401050.1:3271464-3285773 GCF_015345945.1 Tribolium madens | reverse complement strand
TTGTAATTTTATCTATTCTGAAATAAAAACCCTTTAAAAAACGTACCTTTTTTAGGGGGTGTAGCTCCTTTTCATAGCATTTTTCAAAACACTTTTATCTTAAAATTAAATTTTCTATTAACTATTTAAATTTGTACCTAACAATAAAAATGAAACACTGTATAATTAACACATGAAAAATTAATTATAAAAATTAACTCATTAAAATAACAAAAAAACTAAATTTTTAACACTTATAACACTATATAACAAAGTGCTCAGCATTTCGGGGGAGGTTTGAACCCCCTAATCCCCCCCATTCGGTACGGCCTTGATTTCTAACAAAATTGTTTTCTTAATTTTTGCAAATTGTTGCTTTATTAAAAAAAAATAATTTTTAGAACAAATCTATCAACAGAATATAGCAACATTCCAACTGCATTTTTTGAGGTCAATTATTTAATTAATTTAATGTAAGGTAAATATCTGCGAATATAAAATTTTTACACATATATTTATTTTTAATTAACATTTGTAATGAATTGACCCCACACACCACTCTTTTGTTTGAATTTGACGTATCTTGTTAATTTATAACATGAGTATCGACTGATAAAGTCACTTTGTGTGCTTGACAAAAAAAATTCCAATTTCAATGTAAACTTTTGTCAGCTTTAAATTGTGTTAAAGTGGGAAAATTAGGTCAAGCTTTAAGCCGATTTAGATTTAGAAGTTAGATTGTAAGGTACTCAGGAATATAGTCCAGTGCGTTTAAGAAAATCCAATTCGATTTCATATAAACGACTAAAGTTGCTTGTTCGTAAATTTTGTTTTATTGTTATTAACAACAATCATATGGTAAATTTACAAGTAAGTATGTAAAGTCTGTTTTTTTCGTTAAATGGAAATTACCAAGTGAGAATTTTGGTGAAAAAATTGGTAGCAGCTTGTCTCCATAGCCACAAATTTCGTTTGCTCTTTCTTTTTGTCTCTAGATTTTTTTTTAAATTCTGGTTATGTTTTCAAATTGAGATGTTAACTTTTATGAATCTTGAAAGCGCTATAATTGAATACCTGAGGACAGACATCATTACCTAAGATCTAAGTCTTAATAATTTTGATAGAAACACACCGCAAGTAAGTACAATGTTGCAGACCAAAATGAGGTTCTTGCTACAAAAACTTTGAAGAAAAAGGATGTACAGGGTGTTTCACGCAACTTTACGACGCTTGCGCCTAATGTACGCACCCAAATATACAAAATCCCTGACAGTAGTTGTCAAACTAATCACTGTTTCATTAATAGTCATAAACTGCAGTTTTTCAGAAACAATTATCATTTGTTCTATCAAGAGACGTGAATGAATATGATTCTAGTTTATCTATCTTAATCACGAACTAACTAAAAACGTTGTAATTAACCAACTAAAGAAGATAATTCAATTTTTCAAAATTTGTAATCGAGTTCGTAACGGAATATGTATTATTGATTATTTAGCAAAGGATACAAGTAGTACAAGTAGTATGATGATTGGCAATAAATTTTGTGTAATTTATTGAAATAAGCTCAAAGTTGATGAACTTTATAATTTTTTTTTGGCTTAATTTCAAAATTGTTAATTTTTCAACTCGTTCCTCAAAAACGATATACAATTGCACAAGACGCTAATTTAATTGCGTTCTTTTCGAGGTTCTTTCTCATTCATGTTAATTTTGTGTTCTTGTTAATTTCTTGCTAAAAATTGAAAATGTTTTAATTACAAATTGCGTCTACATTTTAACGGGCCCTTTTTGTAACTTCCTGCTTGCGAACTATTCGTTTCCAAATTTCTAAAAACTGTTAGCGGTACCGAATTTGTTCTTTTTGTGGTGTTTCGTCTCATTAACGATTTTTTGTGTTGACGTTTAATGACATTGTTTTCAAATTAATTCAAAAAACCGGAACTACCAACTTCCTTTAAATTACCATGAATAAATTTACTATTGGTGCCAACGATAAAACTGTTTGGCATTTCCATTTAAAAAAAACAGACTTTACATACGCTTTACAAAATTCTATTAGACAGAAAATTATTTTAAAAAGTGTTTTATTTAAAATATGTTTCAAGATTTTTTGCTATAACTATTTTCTTAAATAAGCAAAAACTTTAAAAAGTTTACGTTTAATTATTTTTATGTATATATATAAAGTAAATTGTACCTATTTGGTAAATTAGGTTTAGAAAACTACTATAAGGTTTATTTTTAATTATAAGATGAAAAAAGATGTTTGTTCACATTTAAAATACATACGTCAAAAATTTTCGGACAAATTGTAAGCTACAAACGGATTTGGGTAAGTTTACACACTTTCTATGGGATTTTATGTAATACCTGTTAAATTAATAATCTGCTCATTTTGATTTTTTTTGATTTTAAAAAGTAACTATTTTTGCAATAAATGTAGAAAAAATAGTGGAAAGTGTATAACGCCCTCGTGGGGCTTCTGCACTCGGCTCATGCCTCGTGCATAAAACTCTCTCCACTTGTGTGATATTTGTCACTTTCCGTGCTCATTATGTGTAATATACTATTACGTTTAATTTTTTGAAAAACCTAATACACAACAAAAAATCAAATTATTGTGTAATTTTGCGTCATTTTAGGTAAAGTTTATTAGTAATTTTATTTTTTGAGTATTTTTTTTCTAAAGTTATTAAAATGAAATCAATTAAAAGATTTTGAAAAATAAAAATATATTTTTTATCAAAGTCAAAACTAATACTTAGTGAATAAACCTGAGTCAAGTCAAATTTTATTTTTATTGTCGAATTTGTCTTAGAAAAACTTTAGTTTATACATACAGGGCGATTCATATAAGATAATGAGCCTGACGACCTGGCGATGCAACCCAAAAAACAAATTCCATTTACGCCTTTGATCCAATTTAAATTAGGATTTGCAAGTTGAATCCAAGTTATCATCTTATGTCACTCAGACATCAGTGCAGAGAACGATCATTTGTGCCATTCAGTTCTCGAGAAATGATAGAAAAGTCAGAGAAGTCGTTAAAAATACAAAATGTATGAAAGAATTAAACATTAAAGTTAGGCAAACAGTTTTTTTTTACAAATCATAAATTGCACTGTCAGAGCAACATAAGATAACTTGGATTGCAAATGCAAATCGTAATAAAATTAGATCAAAACGTAAATGAAATTTGTTTTTTGGGGTGCATCGGCAGAACGTCGGGCTCATTATCTTATCTGAATCACCCTGTATACTAAATACCTAAGTATAAACAATTTAAAATTTCATATTAAAAAAAAATAAATTATACTTTTTCACAACAAAGTTAAAGGGTCGATTATCTTTAAATTAAGTGTGTTTTCTAGGGACATAATTTTTTAATTTACTTGAAGAAACAAAACAATGAATATATGTACATTCTATTAATTTAACTATTATATTATTTAGTTAATTGAATTTAGCCTAAAGGCTGTTTTGTGATGCATAGAAAATGCAAAGTCATCCAAATTTAACTTTAAATATTTATATCCATCGTAAAAATTTAAAAGATAATTTTTTGCAGAGTTTTAGAACACATAGATTGAACTGAATATATATTTTTAGAGACGCAATAAAGCTTTAAAACGGTAAAAGATTAATTTTTATTTTAATATTCGTACATGCAAAGAGCATCTTAACACGATCAAACAATTTAATTTTTAATAAAACGTTTATGTGAAAAATGTGGTATTTTTAGAACATATTGCAATATGTTGTCCTGGTTTTCGGAGCGATTAAATTATAGTTTAAAATGTTTTAGAACTAAATCAATCTTAATTTAGCAGAAAGTGGATTTTATTTGGTCGTAAACTTGGAGACAACAATTTGTTTTTAGTCAGAGTTTAATTTTCCGTCGTAATCGTCTTCCAAGTGCGTAATTTATTATCACATTGGCGACTTATCAGCTCAATTTATCACTCGATCACCCTGTATTGTCACTTCCTAACCTCTCCCATCGTCCCTCGCTCATTTCTCCGATGTTCCCGTTTTTGTAGTTCATTACGACAGATTAGTTTTGTTATAAATCACGCGTTTCAAATCAGATAATATGAGCCTTGCAGGGAGTTTGAAATTTTAATGTATAGGTCGGATGGCGGTTTCGTGCCAGAAACAATGCGGTCTTAATGTATGCGATTTTATCGTGATTTTCTCGAGGAAAGTAATGTTTTCGAGGTCATTACCATGTCGAAATTGTAAACAGTTGGGTAATGAGTCGACCAAGTTTCGGGCTGTTGTGACGGGGATGATAATGCGAAATCGATACTGGCGTTTTTTGTTAACAAAACTGAATTTGCGGAAGATAATCGAGTTTTTCAGGTATTGTCCCGGTGTTGATTGGACACATGTGCATGTCCTTTGTGCGGTTCAATTTAGTGAAGCTTTTTTAATTTCTGGTAGAGTTCGATTCGAGGCTAATTTGCATAACAGTGTCGCTACTTTTCGGAGATTTACAGCTTCTTTCACATTTTTTAATAAAAAAATTCATAAAACGTGTGCGTGGTGGAAATATCGGATTAGATTCCAGGACCGGATCCATACATCATCGGGATAATGAAGTCGGAGGCGAAGATATTCGAATCCAGCAGCCCGCGATAATTAGACAGAAACTGTATTTCACAGGTCCCTTTGTCGATAGCTGTCTACCCTTTAATTATTATCGGGAGGGTCGAGAAAGAACGATGAAAAAATTTTAACAATGATAACTTACAGCTGCGATATTTATGGCTAATTCCATTCGGAGGGCTCGAAGATAACTTCTTGCGGTAATTGAATAAGAGGGTGCTTTTTTTAATGGCTTCCAACAGATTTTTTATCACATAATTTTATCTCTTTTATTCCTGCTTTGTCTTAATGAAGTTGCCAGCCGGATGCTACTGAGCATTTTTTGTCGCATTGCAATTACTTCTATAAAGAATTTTTTATATCTTTACCACTTGCTAATCTTAAAAAAATCTGTTCTACGCTTATGTTTTTGAAATACATTTTTTTATTTTGGTTAGCGTTTTCATACACAAAATATTCATATTGGAGATCATCCACTAACTCACATTATTTGCATCCCTCAAGAAACGTATTCGACTTTTTAATATTTACTACTTTTGGTACAAATTTACGTACTATGTCAAAAATTGAAAAACACCATAAACAGCATATTTTACAATTTGTAAAATGTACAGAATGTTACATTTTTATTGTCACAAATTTAAACGGTGATAATATATCTACAGGGTGATTCTTAAATAGACCCACAAAATTTTATCTTTGGTAGTATGAAATTCGTACCTACATGCTGGAAAAAATATTTGGAAAATTCTTTGTTTAATCGTTCTCCAAATAAAATTTATTAAAGTTATTTTTGAGGTAAAGCGTACGCCACTGATGTGTTTGTAAATACTTGAAAATGTACTTGATCATTGCAACAATTCATAAACGCCGTAAGTGGCACGGATTAAGGGGGTTTTGTCCCTAAAAGATATAAACGTAAAAAGGGTACAGTTTGTCTTCGTTTATCCTTGGGAAGCTCTGATAAAATTTTGTGGGTCTATTTAAGAATCACCCTGTATTTTTAAGCCAAGTTTCCTATGAACATGTGTCGAAAAATACTATGTAAAAAAATAATGGATTTTCTCCAATATTTCGGAAACTATTTTAGATAAAATTACAAAATTTGGTACAGCGGATAATCTTGGTGTGTACCTAAATGAAAAAATGTTGAAATTTTTAACGAAAAGCATCCTAAATTGAGAGCCCAGGGTAAAAAGTAATTCTAATAACCTGAAGTAACTACTAACTTGCCTGAAGTTTTTGCCACTTTCAATAACGCAATTCTAAATTCTATAATTAAGAAAAAATCATTAGCGTTTTTCGATACAACTTACCGTTTTTGAGTAAAATGAGTTTAAAATTTATGTTACAAACTAGCACATAAATTTAAAATCCGTTTTACTCCATACTTCTCCAGTTTAAAACGGCCTAATTCAAAATTTGGACATTTGATTTTTGATTTCGTTTAGGTGTATAAAGGTTATCAGCTGTACCAAATTTTGTAATTTTATCTATTCTGAAATATTGGAAATGTTTTCGAGTTTTAAAATGTATAATTGTCGCAGACAGAAACATTAAAAACTGATTCCAAAAAATTTAAAGAATTAAACTTTTTTCGATTCAAGGTATTAATGCATTTTCCTGTTGGTGAAAA
Organism: Tribolium madens; assembly: GCF_015345945.1. Taxonomy (NCBI): domain Eukaryota; kingdom Metazoa; phylum Arthropoda; class Insecta; order Coleoptera; family Tenebrionidae; genus Tribolium; species Tribolium madens. The sequence continues at coordinate 3,279,547 of NW_025401050.1, read as the reverse complement.
TTTTTTTGTTAAAATTTTCATTTAAAAACTGGTTTAGATTTTTATTTTATTGGTTCATATTATAAACACTAAGAAGAAATATTTTCTATTTAATATTAATTTATTTATAGTATGCACTTTTACATACATAATTAGGACATTATATCACATTTGCTAAAATAGTTCGTTTCGCATCACCTCAATTAAAATTAAGTCATAAATATGTGTTTAAAAATTTTTTTCTAAAATTTATTTCGCATGAAAGTAATTAGGCTTTAATTTAAGCCAAATTATAAAATTAAAGTTTCTTTAATTATAGTTAGCTACAATTATAGTAAAATATATGTATTAAAACTTTAATATTACATTAAAAAATTTCAGAAAATTTTAATAGATAGTAGTAATAGTAGTCTTTTATCATCTAGTGAAATAAAGTAAGTTTTATCTACTGTTTGTATTGTATCAACTAATTTCAGTAGATAAAATTGTCCTTTATCGTCTAGTAAAATAAAGTAATTTTTATCTACTGTTTATATTCAAGAAATTCTGGTACTACAAAATAAAACGAAATATTACACACAACTATAATTTAAAAAACAAATCCAGTACACTTTAAAATATGTACATTAATAAATAATAAGATAATTTAACACACATTTCATTTCAAAATATATGAAAAGTTATAAGATTTAAATTTTTTAATAAATTTTTCATATTTCATTCATTGAAATATTATTATTAAAATATGCTGCAGCTTTTTCATAATAACAATTATACAGGGTTAGTCACAAGAGAGTTACTTCTGAAATAATTTGGGCAGCAACCCATTATACAATTCACATAGGCGTCTAGCTTCCTCATTTTTAAAAATTATAATATTGAATGAAAGAATACTTTGCATATTTTTCAATTCGACATTTAACAGCAATTTTCGTTAATACAATGTATTATTACACAAATAACGAAAAAGTGGGCATGCTCTTAATCCATAGAGTATGCAAGAAAAATGCTCCTGTGGCAACAGCTTTGTACTCGGAGAGGTATCCAAATCGAATGCATCAGGTCCTGAAACATTTCGAAAACTGGAAGTCAAGTTACGAGAAGATTGGTTCCCAATAAAAGACCCCTACTGGCCTAGAAAATGAAAGTCCTTGAAGCAGTAGACAATTACTTGTCATTTTGACGACTTCACTCATTTTCATCCAGTTCACATTGATTACTGAATTAATTTAAATAGAATATTATATCCAGTTACATACGCTAAAGATATTGTAATATTCCGAACCCCTTCACCCTGCAAAGCGATGATATTATTAACATCTGGATAAAGTCAACATTTTTAAAAATGTGGAGAGTCGCAATAAAGTTATCAAACATCCGGTCATTTCTTTAGAAATTTAAAACCTAAATTCGATACGCTTTCAATAGAGTGTCCAGCGATCCAGACAAAACGACGCCAAGGCCACATATGTGTTTCTTCGAGATGCACAAATTTTCCATTGTAAATTTTATTTAAATTGTATTAATTTTTGTTAATATTAGAAAGGCAATGAGGGGAAACATGTTGTAATTTGTCATAAATTTAGGCTTAATTAATTTAAGGAATTTGCAATGTTGTACAATGGGACGATATCTGTCTTACTTTCAAATTCTTTAATAATCTATCTATTTAAGGTAGTTTTGGAAGACCTGGTTCAAATTTTGTAATAAATGTAAATCGTTGCAAATTATTGTTGTCAGCGGACCAGCAACGTCTGAGTCAAACGTCAGTTTAGGTAATTTTAATTAGCTTAAATAATAAGTTCATTTTGTTATAAACTGAACTTGGTTCCTTTGGTTGTTTAAATTTAGAGCTTAACAAAGTCGTAATTTGTCAAAGCTTTAGAGAAGTGGAAGAGTGGTACCGGAGGGGGATTGTGTGAGAGAGAAAAAAACGACTTAGGGAATTTTAGGGTAGAGATAAGGATAATCGTTCTTTTGGATGAACTAGTTCGCGCGAACTAGTTCACTAAAAAGAATCGTTCGTTTTTATGAAATGAAATGAAAATGAAATAAAAAGCAGAGAACGATTCCATGTGAAACAACAAAAAAACGTTCGAGAAGCGACAAACTACAACCCCCCATGCAATTGCCAATATGCACTCTTAAAATTCTTGGAAGCGTGAATCGCTGTTATATTTCTAACAAAAAATAAAAGTATTAATACTAATGGTTTTTCATGGTTTCATTATGATTATATTGATTCATATTGTGGCCTATACGTATTTAAGTAATATTAGTGGATCATCTACACATAATAATGGGCCTGATGCCGAGAAATAAATTAAATTTATGCAGTTATTGTTGGTGTGCTCCTCTTCCGTATTTCGTTCGTTCGCCGCTTGCCAACAAGTTCTCCGTTCGATTAGTTATTCGTTCGCGAAATAAGAGACAGCTTCGACTCGTCGCGTGAACTAGTTCGTTCATAGTTCGCGAACTGGTTCAACTTGTTCGCATAAAAGAATCGTTCTTTTTATTAGTTCGTTCGCGAACTACCCATCTCTATTTTAGGGACTTCAATCAGGTCGCTGGTAGAGTCAAGACCTAATTTCGGATTTGTCACAATTTTCCATTTTCATAGTGAAAGTGCCCAAATCATAAAAAACGTAAGTTTAGGATTTACTAACTTCCCTTACGTAATTAGAGAATAATTAATACGTGCATCTTAATTAATTAACGCATGTTTGATCAACGTTCTGGTGAACTTCCTCCCCCCCTGGAATTATCATTTGATAATTTAATTAATGATCTATTAATGATCTTTGATTTATTCTAATCAATTTATAATAATTATTCTAATTAATGTTTCGGCCTTTTCTCCAAAATTTAAAAGGTTTCGACAACCAAAGTTCCTCAAAACCTTTTAACCCATTAATTCGACTGCAGGCCGACAGTTTAAGACGTTGTATCCCTGCCACTTATTTATAATTATTAGGCCGTTGAGTTCAGTCCGAATTCCTGTCTTATTGACTTGAATGGACAACTATAACATTTTATAATTTACCAACCTGCACTAGTGAGAGAAGTACAACTACTAATTCCCATCAATCCAATCGAAACCTATTTGCAATTTTCACATCAAACCAAGCTATCATTTAATTTCTCTTGATTTATTTCAAAGCACTGAAAATCCAAAACTTAGAAAATATTGGCTACTTTATTTATTCATTTTTCTTTTGATTTTATTTGATGAAGGAAACAATCAGAACCAAGTGCTAATTATTTCATTTTATATGTTCAATAAATTTAAGTGTGGTTTAAAACTTGTGTTTTCATTCTTACAACGTGGCCTCGTTATACCTCGGGTCAATTAGAATTTTCTTTTCTAATTGTTTTTCTTTTTTTATTTTCGAGACACAACAAACACAACGTAGGGCAAAAGGGAAAATTTTGGCGTCCACCATTCGGGGGTACAACTGTTTGGAAAATTCGTACCAGGCCCCCTTTTCTTCGAAATATTACAATATTTATGGTTACAAACTTATTAATTTCCAAAGTAACTCTCCTGTGACTGACCCTGTATAGAACTGTAAATTTTTAACCTTTAAACTACTATAAATAAAATTGATAATACCTAATTAATACATAATTTTTTAGAAAGCAATATTTAAAAAAGTTTTATGTAAAATCTCACATTAATTAAACAATAACTGCCGCGATTTTAAATGAAATAAAATATTGTAAATAGTTCAAACTTAAAAATTAAACAGCCTATTAAACTTAAAATCAATTAGAAAGCTTGACAAACATCTAAATTATAATTTTATTCGAAATGGAAAACCGCCTTAATTTTTCAGTCATAAAATATTGAATATTTAATAAATTAAATATTAAGCTAGATATAACACTAAATAATTTTAGTCGTTTTTCTAAATAAAGAAAATTCTTTCGTTGTTATAATTGTTTTTACTAATACTTATTAATGTTTTGTTCTTCGTTGGAATTTACAGCTTTTGTTTATCAGTAACAAAAGTATTAAGTATTTAACCGAACAGTCTAAAACGGTCTTAACAAACATTATTTACATATAAATTACTGTTATTAAAAACGTTGACACACTAACAAATTCGTTTACATTAAATCTAAGAAAAGTGTTATACGAATTTGGTTATTACTTAAAATATTTAAATGTTTAATTTTTCAATAGCCTTAAAAAAGCTTTCTTGTTTATCTTAAAACCAACATTCTTCCAACGGTTCAGGGGTTTTATTTTTCAGTCGGTTAATATAATACCTCCCAACTTTTTTGTTACCTTTTCAGAAGGAAAAAAGCGAGTATAAATTGTGCTTTTGTTCGCATTTTCCACCATTATACAAACCTAAAGACAATTCGTCGTAAAATCAATACGAGTTTTTGTACCCACACTGCTTGATTTCATTACGAGAGTCTTAACAATTAAATTAGTTAAACAAACGCCAGACTATATTAGATCTTTTGTTGTTGAAAGGTAATTTATTGTAGATAAATATTATCGTGGAGGTAAATGGCGTTTTCAATTAGCTTAATGGAAACAAATTACAAGCTGTGATGCATAATAGTTACATTTCCCCACCTTAAGAATAGCTTAAATCGCTCTAAAGCAACTACCGGAAACAATAAGAATTTCGGCAAAATACAAATATTTATCGATCTGCTATTTCCCGCATATAAATCATGAATACAAAAGAACATTCCATGACTGAAAAGCGAGTTGTAAATTTTAAATTTTTCATCTTTTTTGGGCATGTGTCACATCAGTCGAGACCGAGTCGTATGTAAAGCAATTCAAATTTGAATTTGAACATCAGGTGTCTCAACGAATTAATTAACGCTATTTAATGATTTCGTTTTTCCTGACTGTTGTTCACGGCGGAAAATAACCCTTTATTCCCCCAACTGACTGCGTCAAAAATTGCAGGTGCTTGTGTCAACACGATTTTTTCAAGTGTTTGAGTATCCTGCCGCGTTGACAAAATATTTATCGAATCGATACAGAGGAGAGTCGTAAATGGGCATTGTTTATGACACAAACGGAAACAGCATAAAAAATAGATAGCGCAAACTGTCAAGCTACGCAAAAATTCCCGATGACAAGAGACACACTTTACACCAGAATGAAATCGGAAATAAGTCGCTCTTAAATCAAGCCATTAGCTGGCCGCATTTCTATCACATAAAATATTATTTATTTGACGTCCCTGTAATTGTCCTTCAGCATTATCGCCGTTGTATCTCGATTGGCTTTTATCGCTCCCTCAAATCCTACCATAAATTCGCCGTTATGTTTACACGAAATAAATAACAAGTTCGACCCTATAATTTTTGCTTCTTTCCATAAATTTTCCTTCCCTTCGACCTGTCTTTACTAAAACTCTTATCTTGTCTTTCGAGAAATATGAACCTGGTTTCGGACGTTTTCCAATGGGGTTATCGAAGGATAATTCTTCCCAACAACAAGAAGTTTGATGTTTTCGCGGATGTTATGATGTCCATTCAACTGGAAGTGATCGAACATCACGGAATTTTCAATTTCTTATTTTGGAATGTCACGGTATTTTTACACAAAAGAGAGCATTTTTATTGTTTCTGACTGCTTTATCTTCTAAAGACTTAAAATTCAGACATCAAACTTGACAGAAAATTAACAGCAAGACTCAAATTTTTTTTTTGTCAATAGATTCAAAATGGAAATGTTTTTAGTATCATTTTAAAATAAAATATGCTTTATAACTTAATCTTCCTTAATTTGGATGTTTTTTTAATGGAAATATTGAATATGCAATCAACTTTTATTTATTCCTAATTGCGACAGGTCATTTAAGTGCCACACAATCAAAATTGACACACTAGGTTTGAAATTGACAGGCATCTATTTATTAACAATGCTCTTCATTTAGCTTCAGGATATGTTCCTACACTCCTGTTTAATTAATATTAATTGCTGGCCGTTGATAATTTATTAACAATCCTCTCCGGTTTATGTTTATTAAATTACACGTATTTTTAATCAATTATAAAATTAATGCAAATCCCACTCGGCAAGCCTTGGCACGCAATTTTCGTGACCCAAATAAACCACTTAATAAATTTTTACATTTGCACGAATTTTTTTGTTTAAGTATTCTGAATATATCGTTGATTTTTATGACGGAAATAAATGTCTTATCTTTAATCGTTTTGCGTTTGGTGACTAGAGGCAATAAAATCTTGTCCAACACTAAAATCTGTTGATAGCAAAACTTTGACGACTTTTAACAACTTGATCCGAGTTTAAGATAAATGGGGATGTGCACCTTATCGATTAAAATGGAGACGTTTTGACGTGAATTTGTGCTAAATCTGTTCCAAATTGGGTTGTTTGTTTGTGGCGATCACAGTTCTCTGGCGATTAGACAAGCTGTTTCAAGTGCATAATAAACTCAGTTTTCTTGTATGCTAAATTAAATAAGAAATTAAAAAAATGTTAAGTTTTATTTTCTCCCGGCGCATCCACCATTTCTGTCAAAAAGTTATAGTGAATAAAAATAGGTAATAAAATATTAAAAAATATTTAAACACTATTAAACAAATTTAACAATATTTTGAAACATTCTTTGTTTTGAAGTTTTTAATTATACTATTTTTGCGACCAAAAAAATTAATTTTATTCTTCGATACTGTCAAAATTTACGGTTTTTCTCCCGTGTAAGAAAGTTTTGACAACTATTTGGCATTTCTCAATACAAAACGTCAAATTATTTTTAACAGATTTAAAGCAAGTTTAAGCCTTGTTGACTCTAATTCGAAGAATAAAATGTTGTATTCCACTCGTTTGAGTGTAAATTGGACGCTTTATTCCACCTCGTGGATGGTAAACAACTCGTTACACTCGTGGTTTAAAAATCCACTCGGTCAAATAAAGAGTCCGATTTCCACTCAAACTCGTCGAATAAATAACTAATACAAAACAGTACTTTATTTTTTTAAACGATAAATTTAATTCATTTTTTCGAAAAGGAATTAGGTTAAAGTAAAAGGGTTGAAGGCAGGTAAATTGCTTGCTCAATTGTAAAAAAATACTTTCAATCCTTTTATAATTTTTTGTTGCTTAATCATTTCTTTTAGATTGTCACATTTCAGTAAATTCCTTACGTTTTGCTGTCCGATTTAAGTTCAGTTTTATAAACAGAAGCATTAAACTACATTATCAAACTGGCTTTGTTTTTCTTTTAAGATTTCGAAGTGTTTTTGTGCTAAAACTGTTCCAAATTGTGTTGTTTGTTGCTGACGACCACAGTTCTCTGGCGATTAGACAATTTGTTTCAAGTTCATAAAAAATTGTTTTTTTTGTAGTTTTTGTTTAAATTGTATTACCTTTAAATTATACAGGGCGATTCAGATAAGATAATGAGCCTGACTATCTGGCGATGCAACCCAAAAAACAAATTTCATTTACGTTTTGATCTAATTTCAATTGCGATTTGCATTTGCAATCCAAGTTATCTTATGTTACTCTGATAGTGCTTTGACAAGCAATTTATGATTTAAAAAAAAAACTGTTTGTCTACCTTTAATGTTTCAATGTTTCATACATTTTGTATTGGGTTTACACCGAAAAGACTTCTCTAATTTCTCCATGAATGGCACTAATAAACGTTTTCTGCACTGATGTCACAGTGACACAAGATGATGATAACTTGGATTGAACTTGCAAATCCTAATTGAAATTAGATCAAAGGCGTAAATGAAATTTGTTTTTTGGGTTGCATCGCCAGATCGTCAGGCTCATTATCTTATCTGAATCGCCCTGTATTTATGTATATATAAATAAAAAATTAAATTATAAATTTTCAAAAAATTAAAAAAAATTACTTTTGTTTTATCCCGGCGCATCCACCAAAAATAACAGTGTTAAACGAATCTAACAATATTTTGAGACATTCTTTGTTTTCAAGTTTTTAAAGCGAAACTCAGTTTTCTTGTATTTTTTGCTAAATTAAATAATAAATTTTCAAAAAAACAACAAAAAATTGAGTTTTATTTTTTCCCGGCGCATCCACCATATCTGTCAAAAAAGTTATAGTTAATAAAAATAGGTAATAAAAAA
>NW_025401050.1:3174613-3271449 GCF_015345945.1 Tribolium madens | reverse complement strand
ATATATAAACAGTATTAAACAAATTTAACAATATTTTGAAACATTCTTTGTTTTGAAGTTTTTAATGATACTATTTTTGCGACCAAAAAAATTAATTATACAAAACAGTACTTTATTTTTTAGACGATAAATTTGATCCATTTTTGTCGAAAAGAAATTAGGTTAAAGTAAAAGCGTTGAAGGCAATTAAGTTGCTTGCTCAATTGTAAAAAATTACTTTCAACCCTTTTATAATCTTTTGTTGTTTAATCAATTTTTTTTTAGATTGTCACATTTCTACGCTTTTTTTGTTGTCATTACGTGATTATTTATCGCCTTTTAACAATGTAACATCCAAACGCTTTTTTATTTTAAGAAGCCATTAGGAGATTTGTATAGTCTATTTCACTAATAAACCACGTTTTTAGCTTATCTATCGCTTATAAATCGCCAAAATTACTTACTTTTTGCTGGCCGATTTAAGTCAAAGTCTTTGAAAAGGATTTCTAAACAGGAGTATTAAGCCACATTATCAAACTTGCTTTTTTTTTTAATATTTCAAAATGTTTTTGTGGGTATTTTTTAATTTGTGTATTAAACTTTTATGTCTTTATTCTTTTAAAATGCGTTTTCCATAATAAATTAAAAACAGATGGTAACGAAACCTTTTATCTTGTTCTTAATAATTTCTATAACTTGTATGTGATTCCCTCACCCTCCCATATCTGCCGTTCTAGTTAATAAAATCCTCCTAACCATTTCCTCCACTTCCGTTTTATTTCCTCGTCTCCTAATTCATTTCCCACCTCCGTTTCTTCGTAGCTTAGCACGACTTAAACCTTGTAAATCAAGAAGTAACCATTTGGTCGGCCATCAAATCGAGGCCAGGTTGCCTGTATAAGACTTAATCTAGCCGACGAGGGCGTGTATATAAACTCTGAGCAAGGTTAAACTACGATCCTATTCTTGAGTCGTTGTTTTATCGCGTATAAGTCACGTGCTTGCTTTTCTTTATTACGTATAATCCATCTCAAGACTTTAAAAGAGACGTGCCTCAGCAATGACTCAATTATTAGGGTCGAAATAGCAAAGATACGATATAAAAACTAATGCCCGGTTGCACAAAAGATAACGGATAGTTAACAAAGCTTTAAACATTCATCAAAAATTTTGTTGAAATCAAAACACCGTTAACGGTTGATTAACGTTTCATCAAAAATTTGATGATTATCAACGATAATGGTCCGTTAATGGTCCATCACCACTGTTTTCCGTTGCACAAACAAAAATGTCACTGTTAACTATTCATTAACGACTCATCAGCTTAATGACTGAACCGCGGGCGATTAATCGGTGATTAAATCATATGTCAAATTTTTTCTTGACGTTTTAAGGCGTTTTTAGTGAGTTGTTATTAAATATCTAAAGGATGAGACAGTAATAAGGATTAAAAAGTTGTAGAAAACATTGAAATGACTTTATTATTTGAAAAATGTTGTGGGACACATCCTCATCTTCATCAAGCGAGAGTGATTACGAAGAACCTGAAAGGCCTGTACGGAGAATTCGTTTCATCCGAGACCGTGAAAATCCATTTGAGATGTTGGATGAATATGACTTTAAAAAAAGGTTTCGCTTAAATAAAGCTACTGTTACTTATCTAGTACACACAATTGGAGATAGAGTCGCACCTAAGACGCAGCGGAACAAATCCTTGAGTGCACAAACCCAATTTTTAATTGCCCTCCGATTTTATGCAACGGGTGGCTTTTTGGAACTCGTCGGCGATTGGATGCACGTTCACAAATCCAGCATCTGCAGAATTATCCAAAAAGTCACACGCGAAATTGCTCGACTCTCTCAAGAACATATTAAGATGCCGAGGACCGTTGAGGAGTTGGTAGCAACCAAAAGAAATTTTTTTCAAATTGCTGGTTTTCTTTGTGTTGTGGGTACTGTGGATTGTACCCATGTTGGCATCCAATCGCCTGGTGGTGCAAATGCAGAACTGTACCGAAATCGAAAAGGGTACTTTAGTATTAACGTCCAGGCCGTTTGCGACGCCAATTTGAAATTATTACACATCGTTTCTCGATGGCCGGGATCGGTACACGACAGTACGATTTTTAATAATTCGCCTCTTCCTGTCGACTTTTGAATGGGGAGATATGGTAATGGGTATCTATTGGGTGACGGTGGATATCCTTGCCAACAATACCTCCTCACTCCATTTCGTAATCCAGCTAACGCAAGCCAAGAGGCTTATAATCGAGCTCATATCTCTACTAGAAACTGCATAGGAAGATTTTTTGGAGTTTTGAAACGTCGTTTTCCATCATTGAAATATGGGTTTCGATTAAAAATTAATACTATACTTGAAGTAATTGTTGCCTGTGGAGTTGATGATGATATAGAAGAATATTTTGATGAGATTATAGAACATGATGAGGAGGAAAATGTTATTTATCAAGAACATAACATAAATAATGTTAACTTTGCAGTAAGGAATTCTCTGGTCGAAACTATTTTCGCCAGATAAAAAAACACATATTTATTTTTGCATTTTTTTAATTTCTAATTTAACTTTCTCTATTTCATAATTTAATAAAATTTGTTTCTTTTTTTCGGTTTTAATTTTTCCCTGATAATATAGATCTTTATAATTTAATTTTTGTTTTTTTCGGGGTTTCAAAATTTTACGTCTTGGCAGGGTAGGAACAGGTTTAGGACAAGGTTCTGGGTTTGCAGAGCAGGGAAAGTTGGAGGAAGGTTCATAGCGGGCAAGGTCAGTGGAACGTCCAGAGAGAGCAAGTTCGGGAATTGGAGTTTGCGGCTTCTCAAATATTTCGATATCATCTATTAAGACAAAAAAATCACAAATTATTTTTGTTTTATTAATATTTAAGCGTGTATATTACTGAAATATTCAGCCGCACTGTCATAAGCATTATCTAAGGGCTCCACTTGTTCCCGTATTGTGGCCAGGAGTATTTCTTGTTCGGAGGTCCAAGGTGGAACTGCCTCCGCCAGTCTTCATTATTTCTTTCTTTTAATTATTATTAATTTTTTTTATAATTTTTATAAATATAATTTGTTACAAAAAAAAAAGAAAGACTGTGGTGTAATGTAAATTTGTGTCATGTAATTACCTTGTCGTGAGCAGCGACCTTCCTCGCTTCGCCCTCCTTTACTCTGGCTTCATATTGTTCTTGCTTAAATATATATTTGTCAAATGTAGCATGTGTTTTTTATAAAATTCTTACGTGTTCCTGAGCCACCCTTTTACGAGTTTCCCGCTTTATATTTTCGTAAAAGATTTTTAATTGCTTGACCGACCTAGTACCTGATTCAGCCAAGCAATTAAATTCTTCTACAATTGCTTCCCACGCAACTGCCTTTTTCTGCACCGCCCACGCCTTGGTGCATTTATCTTCAATAACTTCTTTATATCTAAAGGATGAGACAAGGATTAAGGAGTTGAAATGTCGAAAATATTGAGCTTATTTTAGTGGAAAATGGGAAAAAACTGAGGTAACGAGTACAAAGTGAATAACATTAATTGGAATAGTAAAATGTTGAAGTCTCTTGGTGTATTCTTGGTGTTGGTTTCTCTAGAACAAATTTGATAAAAACTTACTTCGCTACCACCGAAAGGAATATATTCTTTTCATTGTGGGTATAATTTACCCGTTTCGACGACATCCTGCTTCGGACTTAGAACCAGAACACAAGACACTACCACCAGAACACAAGACACAAAGACAATGACACAAAAATTGTCAAAATGTCAAATTAAAGAAATACGGCGTTGTTGTCATATCGGATGTGTAATTAAACGATCATCATATGATGAATCATTATACCATGTGCAAATTGTTTTGTGCAACGCAATCAAAGTTAACAAACCATCAAATTTTGATGAACCATTATCTAATGATCGATTGATGGGAGTTTTGTGCAACCGGGCATAAGACAACAAATGAACAAGAGTTCAGGCAAATGTCAAACAAATTTTTGTGTCATTTGTGTCAAAATGTTTGCATTCAACTTGAAAAATGTGTTAATTGTGTTTTTGTGGATTGACTACTTGTGGGTGCAGTATTTGCGTGCTAGACAAGTAATTTAACACAATTGTTAATTACAAATAAATTTGCAATAATTTTTTAGCACAAGAAAGTGAAAATTTCAAATGGGCTTTCAAAAGAATGCAATGAGGCACTACCGAAAGAATCATTTGATAAATGCAAAGCCCAAGCCCTTCAACGCAATCGACTCGCTTTTGTCAAAGACTTTGTCTCAATTATTACAACCACGACAGTCATCCAAAGCAAAATTTTACCAAAGATATGGGACGAAACCGACCCATTGGGTGAACTAGATGAAATTACCAGGAGTTGCATGTGGTATTTTTTCTTCACCACTTTTCTCGCATTCATCAATTTGCCCTTTACAATATACGACAGTGTGATTTTTGAATCGAACCAAAACCCGGAATTTCTCATTTGGAAACAGCTCAAAAATTTTGTAGTTGGACAGGTTTTCGCTGTGATGCTTTGCTCACTTCTTGTCACGATTATCAAGAACGGAGATGAGGTTTTTATCAGTGTTTGGATACTTTTTTGCTTAGTTGTGTTTATTGTGGGAGTTAGCTACCCTCAAATGGCTCCTTCAAAATACCGTCATTTGTCTCCACTCAAACCCGGAAATTTGAGAAACGAGATCACTAATCTAGCCGTGACTTTAGATTTTCCTCTAAAAGAAATCTATATTGAGGAGAGATTCAGTAACAAATCTTGTTCAAATATTTATTTTTACGGTCGTCCTCACCAAAAATCAATTGTTATTTTGAACACACTTATCCTGAAAGAACACGGAATTGGGTGTACCAACAATCAAATTCTTGCTTTAGTTTCTTTCGAATTTGCCCGTTGGCATTTTAAAGAATCGTTCAAATACGTCATGGTTCTCGAAGCTAATCTTTTATTGTCCTTTCTCGCTTTTTTCGTCTTGTTCAAGCACCCTCAAATATACGAAATTTTTGGTTTTGTGAATTTTCACCCTGTTCTTGTGGGTGTTTATGTGGTTTTGAAATACGTGATGGTGCCTTACGCTTCGTTGCTGAGTTTTGGGTTTATGTGGGTTTCGAGAAGGTTTGTAATGCAAAATGATGAATTTGTGGCCAAGTTGGGGAAAGGAAAAGCGCTAATTGAAGCTTTGATTCGAGTGGAGGAAAATAATGGAAAATTTCCGGTTTGTGATCGGTTGTATTCCATGTGGCATAATGAGAAGCCGTGTTTAATGGAAAGAATTGAAGCAATTGAAAGGATAGAAGAGGAGAAATTTGAGTGATGTTTTGAAATTTTGCACTAAATAAAATAGAAATTTTAGTGAAATTCTTATTTTATTTGTGATATTTACAAAATATTAAAAAAAAATGATACAAATTACTGGGAAAATAAGAAAACAGCAAAAAAAATTACGATAATTTTAATTTCGTAATTACAAAATTATAAACTTTTCAAGATTTTTACAGTTTTTTTTGAGAAAGGATTTTGTAGAATACAGTTCTCATAAGATGTAAAACAAGGTAGAGTAAGAGCTAAATTTTTATTTAACTGTGTTTTTCTCGAAATTCCACGTAGAATTCACTTTTTACAAAAGCTTTCTTTATAATTTCAAAACAGTAAAAATCAAGCGACAATAAAAACAAACTTACAACTACTTGTCAAAGTTTAACACCATAAATAAGTAAACTACAATATGATAAGCTTTTCAAGTACTTTTGTGTTAACCACTAATGACAATTTTTGAATACATTCTTAACATAATTTCCAAACGATTGTTTGATATCTAATTAGGGTGTTGTTTCTTTGCGAGCTATAAAAATTCCGATGTTCCCTAATTTCCGTAATTACACTCCATGACTAATTATAAATTAGAATTCAAATCGGGTCTGGGTCACCTTTAGGTCTTCCATTTCCGTCCCACAATCATTCCTATCTCGAATTCTTCTAACGTCTCTGTGTTTCATTAAACTTTATTTTTTCGGTCCCTTTCAGCCGAATACATTAACTTCCGGTTTTAAAATTGGAAGTTTCGTGCTCGTTGCAATTAAACCAGAGCAAAAAACAAGTGTACTAGAACGGAAATGTTTGTATTTTTTAAGCAAACATAAGGAAATTTACGTCGAGTGGTATGCAAATAGTCGAAATATAAATATGCCATTGCGGAGATTAAACGAACAAGGAATGAGACATTTATGTAAATTTGTTCTCAGTCTAGCAACTATTTAAATATTTGGGAAGTTGAAAGATTATTAACACGGAGTAAAACGGATGATTTAATTGGAGAACTTGATCACAAACGATGCGATTCATGCTCGCTTTTAATCCACCCGAAAGTTGTGTTTTTCTTTAAATCAAATCCCCGTATTTTGACACATTTCAAGTAATCGAGCCTCGTCTCGAAAATGTTTTAATGACGATCCTTTTGAAAGTCGGACTACATTCAACCATCTGAAATCATAATCGAGTTTGTCATTTCGGAATTAGGCACAATTGAAATTTTAATGAATTCACTTTCGGATTCTTCCCTTCTTTCTCGCATTAATTTTTAACGCAAAGCTCTCCAAATTTCTTTTAGTGAAAACGTGTAGTTTACATGAATAATTGAAAACATGGCGATTTACGCAAGTACGAAATATCCAAGCTCGTGAAGAGCTTTTCAAGGCTTTTAACGCAGATTTTCATTTTTGTAAGACGTTACAATTGTAAGGATCTGAAACGAATTAATTGGGCGGAGCTTTTTCAAGCGGAAGTAGAGGGGCGGGGTTGCTTGACCGCTTTTAGGGGATTTTCCAAATGACCATAGTTTAGTTACAAAAACATAAAATTAAAAGAAACAAATTTTTGTATCTTACTAAAACGTGATAGCTCCAACGCTTTCAACCCGTGTAAAAATTAATTAACTATCTCTTTCGTCTAAAATAGCAATTGTTTTTGGAGAGGGGACCAGGGAGCAATTTTGTTAAACACTATAGCGGAAAATATCAAACTTTAGACAATAAACGATGATGAAAAATGAAAATTCAATTCAATTTTTACTGCCACGGACAGGGTATTTTCGTAAATTAATATTATTTAGGACAAAAGTCCATAAAAATAAGAATTTTAAAAAACTAACCAAGAGTGCGTTGAATTTCAATCATTCAGTCTGACACTTCTGACAGATAGTATGAGTTCTACACGTGGGACGAGCGGCTGTCCCAACGACTACTTTTGCGAATCCGAGAGGATTTGCTCGATTTAACTAGTCAATCATCTATCCTTGATCACATAGTAGTTTTCTACTATACATGGTGGAAACTCAAAGTGACTAGAGTTTCAAGCATAAAATAATTACTTAATTTATCGCCCACTTTTTTTCCTTTATCTTTGGGTTGAAGCATTGAAAAGTTATTCAATTTTTTTTTAATTAATTCTAAAAATCTTGCTACAAGTTTTAATATCAATGACAAGAATATAAAATTTCACGAACTTTTTCTATGATATATTTTTTATGTATAAGTATTTTAGTGCAACAGCATTTTTTAAATTCAAAGTGTATAAACAAAAAAATTAAACGTAGAATATTTTGCTTAAAGTAGGACTATTTCTAAATTGTCAACGGTCAAGTAGTTTCTGTGGAAGTCTCTACAAAGACATTTTGCCTTTATCAGAGTAAATGTTTCGTTAAATTCAGCTTCTGAACAAGCTTGTCGTCTATAAAATAGGTACGTGTGATGGTCTTGCTTTGAGCTATTAAATACAGACAATTTTCTTAATTCCTTTGAATAAATTTGAGACATCGGGAAGGAATCGTGCTCTTTCCTCTCTTAACCTGTGTTTTTTGTGAAATCCTTCTCGAACAATATCTATCTAATAAAATTTAATTGCTTCGAGTTGAGTCCTTTTGCGGTTTCGTTCTCCAATTTACACATGCCGTGAAAGTCCTGAAATTGCAATTAGTACAAGTTTTAATTAAAAATTTTATACTCCTCCTTTCTGAAAAACTGTCGACACAACTTTGAAATAAATTACTAATTAAAAAAATTGTTTATTTTTTAAAAAAATGCCACTGACAGGAGAGAGAAATACGCGCATCTAGGCGAAAAATCCCTTAACAAGGCAATCGATTTGAGTAAAAAAAATCACCAGACTGTTATTAATTTCCATCTGTCGTCTCATATTCCGCTAATTAAGTGGCTTTGGAGGTCGTGTTGTTGAATTGCGTTAGGGATAGAAATACTCCCACGGTGAATTTACGAGCCAACATTCTGAAAAATCAACGATAAACACGTTCATTAAAATTTTCGTCGTTCAAAAATTTTGTTCAATTAAATTTAATTTAACATCTCTTCTCGATCGCTTTTGAGTCAGTAAACAAACAAATTTGCATTTTTACCAAACATGATTAAAATATGTACGTTTTGTGTTGAGTGCAGTTTACATTTTGTGTTAGTATCATTAAAAGTATTGATCGTTTTCATTTGAATACAACCGATGTTTACTAAATAAATATACTAAACAAATCCAAATTTACTTTCAAATTAGGGAGAGTTTGTCTTAATGTATACAGAATGCTAAAAGGAACATTTGTTTCACTGTTCTAATAACTGAAAAATAACAAACAAGCTGAAACACTGTACACTTAAAAGAGCAAACATAATGGTTTATTGTTCAAATTTCAAAATTCTGTGTATTTATTGAAATAATTCCGGCAAAAATTGTTGCTTCTAATTAAATTAATAATTTTATAAACAGTGCACAGTTTATTGCCAATTATGGATAAATATGGGGTGATTTTAATCGTTGTGGAAGTGATGATCCTGGTCTAAAAAAATTGTCCAAAAATCTTCGACAAGAAAATGTTGTGCAAAATCTTACCTCTTTATTTTTAATATGATGACACTTTTTCCTGTATTTGTTTTTGGTACTTTAACGTATTTTTTAAACAATGTAGTAAATATTAAAGAACTACCTTCAAAGATTATATTTATTTACAGTTTTTGTTGGTAAAGTTTAAGACTGCGTGCCAAATTTAAATTTAGTTGTCTACGGTATGAGTTTACAAGAAAAAAAAATTTTTTGATTTTACCCCATAATTCCAAAGAAATAACATTTATTGCGTTTTCTGAAACAAGAAAATCTAAAATTAAAACTTCATTATTAACTTATTGGAAAGAAAAGTTGATTTTTCTCTGCGTTTTAAATTCAATCACAATGGCGGTTTTATTTTTTTGACGCTTTTCTTTCCACTGAGTCAGAATAATGAAGTTTTAATTACAATTTCCTCGTTTCAGGTTAAGCAAAAATTTTTATTCGTTTTAAATTTTGCCTAGAATTGATAAATAAAAATATTATTTAACATTCAATATTAATTGTAGCACCAATGCTTATCAATATCTGAGCATTGTTGATACTATGGCAACCATAGTAATTCCACCACGGATCACTTATCCGTTGATTTATCCAGAGATTGTAAAAAAGTTGAAGAATAATAGATTCAGTTTAACACAATTATTATTAAGTGATATTTCTTCCACCTCTTGTGCAACTGTGCACTTTTTGGCTACTGAAACAATTTGGCTACAGAAACAATAGTAATTACTTTTCTTAATGTTTAACGTTAAATATTTTTTTAGTTATTGATTATAAACACCTAAAATTAAATAATTTTAGAAAAAACAATTTAATAATCTTTTAAATGCTGAATATAGGGTGTTCCATTAAATTTTTTTAAGTTATTGAAGTTTTAACAAACGACTTTATTTTTTGTTGCAAATGCAACACACTAAAAAAATGTTACAACCTTATAGCTTGCACCTTCTTCTTAGTAGTAAAAAAAAATCTAGATGTCTTAGTTTTTGCGTAATAAATTTTTAAAAAGTGCATGTTTTCGTCAAAAAAACCCTCTTCTTTTTAAAACTAAGCAAAATCGATCAATAAAAGTTAAAAACGCTAAGAAACATATGATGTTTCATTTAAGAAAACACAAGTTTGTATTGTAACTTATTTTTGAGAAACGCTGTATAGTTGAAAATAATTTTAGGCGATGGACTAGATTAGTATCTATTAATGTCCAATATAATTTGTTTTTTCAATTTTACCATTTAAAGGTCACTAATAGACTTTTTCAATTTGCTAGGACATCCTGTACATCTCAGATACTATAAACTTTCAAAGAAAGTTATTTGAGTTATGTTCACATCTTTTGATTTCTACTGTCTTCTAAAAATTTTCTACAACCTTTAAAATCACCCTGTATAAGCTTAATCAAAACTTTGGAATAAAAGTTGTATTTTGGCGACAAATTTAGAAAAAAAAAGGTCGATTGTATTTTTTAATTGTCTTTAAAATTTGTGACTCTCAATACAGTTTAAAAATACGACACCCACACACTCGATAATTTTGTAAATAAAATACAACTTTTTTGTTTTTGAGACCCCACTTATGGGATCTAGTACACGCAAAAAAAACTTTTTAGTTATGACAACAAAAGAAGAACATTTTATTTAAAAAAGGTAATTAAAAAAAAGCAACGTGTTACTGAAGATTACTGAAATCGTTTGTGTTAATATTGTTACTTCTCTTAATTTATTTGATTTCATAAATTTAGGTAAGATCATTTGTAATAAATGTTAAGAAATAATATCATTAAGGTAGCTATCAACCTAAGCAATAGTTGAATAATAGTTTTGTCGATAGTAAAATTGATTTATGTCGGATAAACCTAATCTTTTATAATGGCTTAGTTTTCTATTTCGTCAAATTGTGTATGAGCGTAGTTTTCATTAGGTGATTTATTCAATTCACATTATTGGTAATCAATGCGTTTAATGACCCAGGCAGTTCCTCCTTTCATACTTTAAAAACCACAAGCGCAAAGAAAATTCGCTTGGGCAAAAACACGTCTGCCTCGGCACATCCCGTTTGAAATCCATCCAGCCATTTAGCATTGTCCACAACACAAAGTATCTCAACTTTTTTAAATATGAAAAAAGTTTGTTCGTTATTCCTTTCTCTCGCTTCCTCCAGAAACAAGACACGAAAACAAAACATTTTTTGCCTTCCTTGATGCTACTAATTAACCATTCCGACTGAGGGAATCTTGTGTTTCGGGAATTTTGTTTAGATAAGCGCGACGCCGACGTCAAATTGAGTTATTTGTCTCGAGTCATATTCTACCTGTTTGAATTTATATAATTCCGCGGGAATGCTTAAAGTTTTACTCCCCTTTTCCTTATAAATATGAATATTACCGTCGAGCCTTACCTCTTAAGTAAGAATTCATGAATAATTAAGGTTAAACTTGTATAAACTGTTTAAAGTTTGCTGTTAATGCGAACACCCAAGACTGAAGAGGCTTGCCAACTACTTGACGCTAATTGCGTTACATATTCGCTGTTTTCTGCCAAATACGCATTGTCACCAACTATTACACTAACTAATTACGCCACCACATCTGTTCGATATTTGCTTGATTAAACTAAACGCTATTAGCCTTTATTTATCCTAATACGAAAATATGACCAAGAAAAAAAACTTAAATTAATAATTTTTAAGGTATGTGCAAGCATTTTAACAGGTAGGTAGTAAAGAAGTCAGAATAACTAAACTTGTCTTATCCGAATGGTTATAGTTTCTGAGATATACAAGAATAGAGAGTGCAACCAAAAAATTGTCAAAAAAATGCAATTTAAGCCAAGTTTGAATCTTTTGAGTACTTTATTACACAGTTTACATCTTTAGTAGTCGGGAACATTTGAGGTAAAGCTATTTTCAACAAAAAAATTGTTGCAAAATTTTTACCGTTCCATGATTTTTTTATATGGGGCCACTTTTTCTGTGCCATCATATTTGTTTACAATTTGAGTTAATAAAGCAAAAAGTTCCGCCTCAAATTTATTTTTTTATTAGACGAACAAATCCTCTGTATCTTAAAAACTATGAATATTCGGATAAGACAAGTTGAGTTATTTGGATTTCTTTTGAACTCAACTATTACCTCCTAAAATATTTGCACAAATTTAAAAATCCTTCTGTATAAGCAAAAATTATTATAATTGAGATATCTGATTCTAAAAGTCATAAAGTGGTAAACAATTACCATTTTTCGTTTTCTATTGCTCTGTATATGACATTAAACAACATTAGAAAACATTATTATTTACAAACGTCTACCAAAACGTCTGCTGTAAACAAGAGAAGCAACTCTCGTATTTGCAAAATACTTGACTACTTCTGATTTCTAATCAACGCAAATTAAAATACATGAACAAAATAGCTTAATGTGACTCTGACTCTGTTCTATGTCTTTATTTTGATACAAGTTCTAAATATGTCTTTTGTTTTGTGTTTTAAAGACTAAAAAAATACTGAAAAATAACAATTTTATTTTAAAGATGAAGCTACTAACTTTTTTTAATTATAAAAATGTTAAGGTGACCAACCGTCCTGATTTAGCCACGACATGTTTAGGTTTCTATTGACTTGTCCTGTCTTACGTTTATGTCCTTATTTGTCCCGATTTAAGGACCAATACACCTAAGTGAGATTTGAGATTTCCATTTGCAGCAAAAACAAAGTATCTTTCAAGTTTTCTTTTTGTCGTCATTTCAAATGTGCTCATTGTGAAAAAACTCAACTAAAAGTAGAAATACTTAAAATTGCTTATAATGACCAAACTAACTTTTAATTTGGCTTAAATATTTTTTTTAATGATTGTAGAGAATGAAAGAACTCTCAAAGCAATTCATGCCAAAAAAAATCAAATTAACACAATACATTAAATTAATATGTTAATTATTGCATTAGGGTCCAAAACCTGTTTTTTGTTTGTTATGTCAGTATTTTGCATCTTATGTGTATTTCTTATTAGTTATTACATTTAAGTGTTTGTACAGATACATATTTTTTTTGAGTTTTGGAATAAATTTATTAGAATTATTTCTAATAACGTCCTGATTTAACGTCCAAATTTTTTGAATTTGTTCACCTTAAAAAATGTTAATAAAAAACAACAAATTTTGAAATTCCCTTAAGTTTTGTAAGTTTAATCGATTTTTCAGTAACAATTTTTTTAGATTAAAAATTTGTCGATGTACGAAACAGTTTTAAAACTTTAACAATTACCAATGAAAAAAAATGACATTTTTTCAGAACATTAGGCTTGACGCACTATGTAAATAGAACCGGAAAACCGGTTTAGGTCACATAATGCCTTTTTCTCATGGTGCGTCCACTCTAGTTTCTTTGTCAAACAGATTTTGTAAAAAAACCTTTTATTTCTTAATATTAAATGTAAAATACATCAATTTAGTACCAAACTTTGATTCAAAATGTCATTCATTCTTTAAAATTCCAAACAATCTTTTTTTGAAATAAAAGTTTGATTTTTATTGAAATTGATTGTTGAAAACAATGAGAATGGTAGTAACTTGACAAAATGTAAAATAAATAAATGAGAAAGAAAAACACGATTAAACCCGTGAGTATAAAACCTGAGGTGACCACTTTGTGGTTGAAATGCGTCGTTTGTTTGAAATAAAAGTTTGGTGTGATGGGTATAATTGTGTCTTTGTTTATCGTTTCCATATCAAGAAGACCCAATAAGAAGTAAATAAATGATATAGAAATAAAAAAAACGCGAAAACTTAAAGCAAAATCAACATTTCTTTAAAAAAATGCAAAAGGAAAATATTTATTGTTTTAATGTAACTTTTTTATTTTATTTTAGAGTAAGTAAATAAAAAATTATTTATCTGGTCATAGAGATTATAAAATTTTGACGTTCTGATTACTAAATTTTCTTTAAGAATGGTGGCTTTGTCTTCAAAACGTCAGAAGTAAAACGTAATAAAACGAAGGTAAACATTAGAAAAAAATGTGTTCATAAAATGATAGCAAAGAAAGATTGCTAGCAAGCACGATACGAGAATAATAATGTTCCCTCCATTGATTACCTTAGAAAAAAATTCGTTATGAGTTAAAACAAATATCAGAGAAAACGTTTTCCAGTTTTTGATTTTCCTACAATTTGTGACTTGTATTTTATTTATATCGCTTTTTTATCATCCATTCCCTTATAGAAATGTGGATTTAGTCTCAAACTTCCAAAGAAGAAAATTTCAAACTTTTTTCATATCGAGTTAAAAAATCGCAAACTTTTATCACAGACACCGGACGCATTTTCGCATCTCCAGAAAAGCGGAAAATAAAACTTAGTTTTTTTATACTTGGTGTACGAACCTATTCTTTCGTAGCTTTCTCGTCCTGCAGCCACAACCACGATCAATCCTTGCAAAAAAACCCACCACATGGTCACAATTTCACACACCACACACTCTTCAAATATTTTGAGTTGGAGTGTTTTTAGTTCAAAACCACTCGCGTACTTGTCATTATTTGAGGTGTCGAACGTAAGAGGCGCGTTTTGGACGTCATCAGAGCGTCGCCGGCGTCGACTATCAACTGAGATCGGACGTCGGAATCATCGTCGAAACAAGCGTCGCGACGCCGCACTAGACGCGAACCAAATTTTAGCAATGATTTACTTACAGTTTCGTAATATTTTAATCAATTAGCGAAAAGTATCAAAATATATAACCCGGCGCACCCACCATTTTTACATCGGTTGTGTGCAAGTTGGTGGAGGCGCCGGGTTATAAAACTACCATATTTTATTTTTTATTTAGATAATTTTACTTTTGTGTAGCCACAGTACGGTTAGATGCAATATAAATGTAACTTAATTTAAAATGCTGGAGTGCAATGCAACCGAAATGAGCGAAGTCGTAGCGTTGCAGCTGTTATATTTTTCCGGACGCCATTCTACATATTATTGCACTGAAAAATGGAAACTATGGTAAATGCAAACTTATGATACGTCAAGGAAATTACGATGTTGTAAACCATTTCAAATATTATTGTCGAAATAATGATACACAAATAAATGTTAATGTAGCAGAAAATGTGGAGAACAGTGTCGAGTATTTCATAACATTGTATGAAAGTCGATTAAAAATTTTTAAAAAATTTCATTTTTTTTATTGAATTTTGAATTTTGAGATAGATTTTTTTTATTTTGCCGTAAGTACTTGCAATTTTCTCTGCGGTGCGATTTTTGAAAGACTATATTTTTTTACTATATTTTTCTGTACGTTTGTTTATTTAAAAATAAACCAAATATTTTAATATTTGGAATTCACAAAATATATTTTTTTAACCTTTAAAAAAGAACCTAGAAAAGATTTGCGACAGTTTAGTAATAGAAAAAATTGGTAATATATAATTTGTTAGCGAAGTTGATATTTTTTATAGTAAACAACTTAACAATTTTCCAATTTGTTGTTAGACAAAAAGAAATTACTACAAAATGTTTTCCTGAAACGTTTTGCAACAATTGGTTTTCGTAAATGAAAATAAATTATTCACCGGTATAAAGCTTGTTAAATAATTAAATGATTAAACTAATATTATACTAATATGTTTTATGATTAAATAATAACCGACTTTTGTTATTTTATTTAATAGTATATTATCTCACAAGTGCTCTAAACGCCACTTTAGATGTGAGTTTTATTAGGCACGAGTCAAACGCAGCGAACCCAGAATTTAATAAAACAAATGCCTAGAGAAGTTTATACACGTGTTACATACTATACTTTTTCTTCGACTACAAAAAAAATATTTAAATTAAAAATTAAAGTCACGGCTTATCGAGACTGTCGGCTGTTCCTTCTAAACTACACATTAAAAGTATTGGGAGTTCGAATAATCATATTTTTTTGATTTCCATAGCAACCTATGCGAAAACGTGTGGTTAGTAATAAATTTTCTAAACAAAAAGTCACCATAACTTGAAAATTATTAAATTTAGGTATACGGAATGTTAATACAGATCAATGCAGAATTAAATTCTCTTCTATTTAGTAAAATAAAAATTGGGGAGTATTTCATTTGGAAAAATTGAGTTATGGGTATTTGAAGTATTACAAAAGTAATCTTAAAATTATGGAATTTGTTAATTTTTTTTTCAAAATTTGAAAACAAGAGAAGAAAGATTTAAGCTTTCTCTTTCAAACCCCAAGAAAACGAATTGACGATTTTAAAAAATGGCAGAGCTACCAATTTTTAAATTGAAAGGTGCAGATCCAAATTTTTTTTAAAAACTCCAAATATTTCAAAAGCGGTTAAATTTAGGTATAGAAAAGGCTCATGAGAACTTTCTTAAAATAATCCGATTAATCCAAACACCCACTAAAATATATACTTATTCTGAATAAGTAATTAAATATGTATTTGTAGCAATAAATGAAGCTTTGATTATAAAATTATTAAAAATTTGCTTTGAATAAATACCGAAAGGTAAGCAAAATATTAAAACATAAATAAATATAACATAAAATTTTAACAATTTTATAATTTTTTTCAATTGTGTGTTACATATTATTATCATTTAATTTTATGGGCACTTTTTAATTTTTTCCGCACTTGAACATTAAATAACTTTCACAACTAAAAACGGTTAAAAAAAGTACAAATTTTTTGACATAATTGATAAAAAGATATTGCACTTTATTCTATTAAAATAAGGAAAAATTGTAATTATTTTTCAAATTTAATTAAAATTATAACTAATTATGATTTCTTATAATAATGTACTGTGTTTTTATTTGTTAATTTGTTAAAGCCATTAAATAAAGTTTTATACATTTAACGTTTTCAATTACATTAAAAAAATTTATTATTCATTTAATGGATGAAATTAAGAAAACAACTTAAATAATATCCTAGACTTAATTAAAAAAAGCGGGTAGAAAATTTTGGCAAATATTTTGTTTTCAATCAGCCTTATAATAAAATGTCTTTGAAATATAATAATAAAAATAACGTTCCAAATTAAGAAAGAAAAACAGTCCAGCCTTGAATACAATAAAAAGCTTTTTGGTTCTCTCTGGTCTATTAAGTTAATTGAAGGCCTTTCTCGCTGGATCGATGCCAGTTCAAATATTTACAAACATTTTTAAGCGAGTGTTCACAACGAGTTTTGTAATTGTTCCATGACATGTAAAAATGCATTAAATAATAACCAAATATACAAAAAAAAACACGTTTTGATGCATATAATTCACGATTCACTGCCACTTTCCAACACAGCTTAAAATATTTTATATTTTTCGAAAAATGGTAGGTATCTAATCTGGAACAAGGGTTATGACTGTTGTACGTCATAAAATCTCAGTAATGTGAAAGTTTGCGTGGGTTTTACTTTGCAAGTTTACCTCATACACGCCAAACCAACATCAACATGAAGTGTTCAAAAAGCTCGTTTAATTTTATTGATTCGTCGCAGGAAAAGTTTTGTAAAACTCGACAAACGAGTTGTTAAAATTCTCCTTGTAGCAAAATTGCTTTTTATCTATTCATCAGTCGCGACATTCGGTTGCGGGAAACAACACAACACTGAAAGAAGTAATTCATGAAGG
Organism: Tribolium madens; assembly: GCF_015345945.1. Classification (NCBI taxonomy): domain Eukaryota; kingdom Metazoa; phylum Arthropoda; class Insecta; order Coleoptera; family Tenebrionidae; genus Tribolium; species Tribolium madens. The sequence goes on along the minus strand of NW_025401050.1, from coordinate 3,253,943 downwards.
ATGTCTCTTTCAATATTGTAACGTCAAAAGCGGAAAAACGCGACGCAAACATCCATGCAATTGCGCCGTTGAAAAGAATTCCAATGAGAGTCGTTCGATTCTCTTAAATTTTTTTCTTACATGTATTGTATTTTCGGGTGCTTCAATCTATTTACACATATTTTCCATTTTGTTGATGGTAAGTGGCATTTCCGGTTTCAGCCGACCTTCCGACCTCAATATCCGTTCAATGTGATACTTACAGACCCTCGTCAGTTTCATTTTCACTTTATCATGAAAATCGTTCAACACTATAAATAATAGAATAAGCTTTGTAAACGGGATTAACACGTCCGGATGGGAATTGGGATGCAGTTGCTTTGGTTTACAGTGAAATTAGATAGTTCTTTACAGGGACTACCTTTGATGATTGTGTGGGAGGCTTTTGAATGCCATTTTAGGAGATATGTGCCAATAACAAAGTTGCCAGAAGCTAATTAGAGAAATTTATTAGACAGAGAGCATTCGAAGAGGTCTTTTGAAGTGATTTAATTTATTTTAGAAGCTGAATAGCTTACATCGGATGATTTTTACTATTCATAAGCCTTTGAGCTCATAGAGAAATGAATTTTATCGTTGATATTTATTTTGTTGTTCACAAGCTTAAAAACACGCTTCATAAAATATCAAAAAGCATTTGCAATGTTTCTGTAATTATTGGTCAATTTGGTTGTTTTTACTAAAAAACCTTGCACATTTTGTAAAAACTGTTAGTAGTAATATATTCTTTCTAATTATTGAATTTTTATTCATTGGAAATACAAAGAAGTTTAAATTTTTGTCAAACTATTTATTTGATTTGTGACTTAAATATAAAAAGTAGTTTATTGCTGTTAAATTCATCAAGCTTGAAATTAAATTAGGCAGTACTAAATTTTTTATAACGTTAAAGTTAACCAAAAATTAAACAAGTTTGTTTAATTTAGTGCAACAGATATTGATAAAAATATAGAGATGTTACTTAAAATCTTTTATTGAAACATTATTTCAAGTTAGTTTATTTCTAAGATGTATATAAATTTACTGCAACGCAACGTAAATAGGAAAAATTTATTAAAAATCTTTAACAATAAATGTTACAGTAGCTAAAAAATGCCAGAGGTGACTGTAAATATTTATGATTTTTGCCGTTGATAAAATTTTTAATTCATTGTTAAAATTATTAATTTCTTCCGTTAACGTCACAAAAGTGACCTCTTTTATTATTAAATGTTTCAAATAAAAATTTTACAGACATAAAGTAAAAATGCTATTTTTTTGCTTAATGACATTATTGACATTTATCAAAGTAGTTACTTTCTTGGCTCTTCCATTGCGTCAGCAATTTCTAAAGAGATTCATTGAACATCAACATTAAACATTTTGCACTACTAACTGTACTAGTTAAATTAATAAACACTTTCTAAAATCTTTCTAAAATAAAACACAAACTCCGATACTGACACGTGATGTAAGCGTTGTTATGATTTCATTACTTGCAAAGCATCATTCATTGCTTGTTAATTACAGTGCTAAAAATAACAGCAAAACGTGTGATTTTGATATTAAATTGCCTGTACCCATCCATTAAAAAGTTATAAAAATAATATTTATACGGTGAAATTTGGTATAACTCGCTTTATTTTCACCTGGGAAATCTCAGATTACTCTTTGTCCTCATATTTTTTACACCCTGTATATACAACAGAAAAAAGTAGAAAACAGTTATAATTAACCATAAAAACATTTTAACATTAGGCTATCTTAGAAACCATTATTAAATTAGAGTAAACTTTTCGTGTCTAAGAACCCAATTTCAAGTCATTTATGATCGTCTCAACTTTACGACGACACTAACTGTCAAAGTTTATTTCAATTTTTGGTCTTTTTTTGCAGATAAATTATCACAAATCATTACACATTATCACTACTTACGCATCCTTAATTTTCGAAGTCGTCGAAGCATTAATGACAACAAAAAAGTTTAAAAATGTTGCATTTTTTGTGATTAGGTTGATAATTAATAATTTTTAACAAATTTGATCTGAAATTAGACCACAACAACGGTAAAATGTAGTTTCAGAAAATGGTGGATGAGCCGGGATAGGCAGTAAAGTTATTCTTTATTTAAAGTGGCATAAGTTTATATTTTTATTTTATTATTTTTACACGGCAACATAAATATTATGCCCCCTAGCAACCAATTGTGTTAAGAATTGTTTTAACAACACTTGCTGAATACAGTAGAACCCATCTATAACGAGAATTTAAGGGGCCAACGTTAACAAAAAATTTCATCCCTAGAGAATCCCCATTTTTTTCTGCAAAGTGTTCTGCTTTTTCTTTTAACTTATAGGCACATTGGATTTGCGATTCACTTTGAACCAAGTAAGAACAGCTTTACCACTTTTAGCAGAATGTAATTTCTTCACTTTTGACGAAAATTCACTACTTAAACTCGTAATTTTGTCCCTGTTCTTTAAAATTGTGGCTAATGTAGAATTGGCTAAATTTTTCTCTTTGCAGATTCAGCTATTATTATTGATATTTTTTCTTTGATAGAAAATATTTTTCTTTTCGAAGACGACATATAAATACAGAAAGACAAAATGTTCTCAGCTTGAAAAGTTATTCAAGACTGAGAAAGTGAGAAAAATAAGACCATTAGCACGCAAAAACAACATTTCCAAAAAAAATTATAGTACACAATACGTAATGGAGACTCGCAAGATTTTGATTTTTTCTAGAGAACTCTCGTTATAATCGATCTGTTTCCGAAATTTCTCAGAATTTCTCACTATTACCGATCTTGGATAAAATAAAAGTTTTGTTGCATCCACTTCAGTTCCAAGAAAAATACTCGCTATAGCGGGAGAATTTTACATAGAGTAGTATACAAAAAGGCAAGGAACAGACGATTTACTCGTTATAGTCGATTTTTCGTTATAACCAAGACTCGTTATAGAGGAGTTCCACTGTATGTTGTAAAAGTAATTATTTATGTAAGATGGCGTATGTTTATATTTTTATCTTATCAACCAACCAATTGCGTTAAAAACGTTTAAACAACATTTGCGGATAAAAAAAGCATATCTTTTTAAAAATACAACTTAGTACTTCTATTATTTTAGACGAAAACAAAAATAGACCGTGACATATCAACTTTTTGTTGCTTTAGTATTGTAATTGCAATTTTTTTAACAATATTTTAAAAATAAAGATTATATTTTATTTTTAAATGTAGTAAAAAAATATTTTTCTAGTTTTTTTATATTTTATGTAATAAATTTTATAGGGATGTTTTTTGTTCATCAAATTAAATTATTCCAAAAATAATCAAAATTGACCACTACATTTATACTTTTAAAAATTTGTATTACAAACTACATAAAAAAAAAACATAAAAATGTTTTATAAAATAAATGCAAGTTGGATTGTAACCCATTTCTGCCTCTACAGGGTATTTCACACATACATTTTTCAAAATAATATTAGGTGATGTAACAATGTATAGGTTTCCTGTACATTTTTGTATTATCTCAACACAATAACGTTAATAAGAGCCAATTAATATGTGGGAAAAATTAATTAACACTCAAAAAGAAAATTGTATGTATGTGTCATGTATCAAGAGATTAAACAATTATTTTAATAACGAGAATGTGGATAATGTCAGAAGCAACAAAAAAAAGCTGAGAGCATCTTCATTGGAGGAATTTACAATGTTTATTCCAGAGATCAAAACTTTCTTCCCAACAAACTAAATTAATAAAAACACAAATAATAATAATAATGATAAATTTGTCAAAGAATTTGTCAAAATATCAGTTTTAATTTTAAGAATTGGTATCAGGGCGTATATTTATTTCAAAAAACACTCAAAAAATTCAATTCATTGTAATTCCAGTTTATTTAAAAAAATAAAATTGGTATTTCATTTATTTTGTTGTCGAGAAGATAAAATTCCAGACTATTAATCAAAAACGAGAGAATAAAGCGTCAATTTAATCCCTGTTGGTAGAAAAAATTATATTGATTGTTCTTACAAACCTAATGCAAATTGTTGACTTCATATTGTTGAAATTTCGATGTCGATTTCTAATTGTGTTCACAAGTTCTACGATTTGGAACAAAAATTAGTTTTTCAGCCACGAAAGGGTGTAATATTGCTCGTCGTCTAAAAGCACGTTTTTCCTCTTTATCTCCGTACCATCAAACAACTGTTTAGTTCCATTACTGCTGTTATATGTATCATGTGACGTATCTGCTGTCACTTCCAGTACAAAACTATTTGTAGTTCGTGTATTGGGCGAGTGTGGCGTCCGTCGAGCACGTATCTTGAATGTCTTCCGGGCTGGCAGTATCTGGTGCACGGTTCGATAATAACACGCATGAAGAATTTAATATCGATATAAGGTGGAGGCTTACGAGGGGCCAATATTGATACCGAAGCCCCCATGTTTTATTTATGGCATTAAATAGCCCGTAGACCGACGCTTTATTGTGCATGTGTCAATGTCGATGGTCGTATAATAGCAAACGGAAGGTCGCTGAGACGCCCAAATTAACTCACGACCTCAAATTTAGTGCATTGACGTGTCGTTAAATCAAGACTGCTTCTTATTTAATAAAGGACGATAATTTAGTGAGGAGACGGTAAAGCTTCCGCATATAAGGAAGTTTTATGGCGGGGAATATTGCACGAACGATCAAGGCTAAAGGACAAAAGGAATGCCAAATATTCGGGGGATAAGAAAAGGGGAAAGAAAACAAAAATGGAAATTTTTAATTTTGAAATTTGGAAGTGTCCAGGAACGGCTGGAATGCAGGCATTCAACAGGTTATGATCGGTTTAGAGGTAACAGGACAAGGACTCATAATACCAACCGACAAAAATTCCACAAAATTTATTAAGTAAATTAAACTACATAACACAGTTCAAAACCGGTCAAGCCTAACTATGGAATTCTAGAATTTAGAACAGAGTTAGTGAACCAATTTTTTTATAATAGCAAAAAATCATGCAAATGCTGTTTTAGTCAGTGGCGGCTCGTGACTCTTGAGTCAGGTGAGGCCATGAAAAAATAATTGCAAATGTTTCCATATCACCATTGAGGTAATCTGCCCAATTCCAAGAAGCAACGTGACATCTGCCTGTTTTTCCTCATTCTCATTAAATAAAATTTTGTTTAAATAAAAATGCTCTTGTAATGCTTCGGCGACGCGAAGTAGGTTTGTTTCAATTCCTGTCAAACCCATGCAATTTTTTAAATGTTCTTGGGATGCATCATGTAAGTTTACTCCACGTGAATTTTTTTTTAAACTTTTAAAACCTTCGCCCGATCTCCACACATTTTTTACATTGCCGATCAACAGGCACGGATAACAAAATAAACTTTTCATAAAAACGCTACCACATAACCAAGTATGACATGCGTACCAGGAACTCTGAAAAGATCGTGTATGTCAACCTGAAGTTGTGATTATACACAATCGTGGAGTTGTCGTCCAGAATTTGTCGTTTCTTTATCTAAATACGCCGAAAAAATTATGGCCAAACTATTAGACCTAGAGCAAAAAGCTCAACACCATCGTAATTAGCGTAAAAAAATCTATCGATTGATGCTAAAGGCAAGTCAATATCTCGCAAAAGGATTTTGAATTTTTAAACGCCGATTACGGCGAAACTAGAGGAGATAGCGCAAAATGCTTCGAGAATTCGTAATCAGCGCGTCAAAATCTATCGTATAAAACAGGTTTAAATTGAATCTGAGACATGTTCAAAAACACTAATTTTTAAGGGTGTTAACAACTTTTTAGTTTTTTTATTTTCTAAACTGCGGAAAAAACTGTGCCTCAATGGATATAAATAATATTTTGATCTAAACTTATGTAAAATGTTTCGGGGAATCGATTGGCGACAAGAAAACTGCAAAACTATAGTTTTGAAGTTATAGTCGGATTTATATTTTTGAAATTTTAAACTTTATCAGAAATTTTCTCAATAACTATTTATCGTAGAACACTGATCTTTTTTGTATAATAGAAAATTAAATTTTCTTTCCCACGGTATGGCTTGTTCCAAATCTGGTGGCGAACTGACGTTGTCCAAAATGACTGAATTTTGACACTAAACATATGTTTACTATTAAAAAAAATATTGTTCATAGGCGTCGTATGAAATAATATTTCAAAACCTTTAAAAATATATAATAAGTAGGTACTCGTACATAAGATGAAGATGATGAACAAATTATTAAATTGTTAACGCATGAAAAGAATTTTCAAAAATGATATTCCTAACAATTCTTGTTTTCAAAATTTTTATTTTTAGAGAAAAAAAGTACGTCCATGTATTTTTTTATCTTAACCAAGTGGGCGCACTCCAAGTGTCTTTTCTGTCACTGTCAGTTCGACAACAGATATGGAATAAGATCTACCAAATATAAGAGGTTATCACCAATAAGTCCGAAGTTATTGGCAATAGACCGCTCTGGGTGCCAAAAATCGACCAAAATCTCGATAAAAATCCAAAAAAATTTTAACCTTAAAATTCTTCCATATAACGTTTTTTTACATTACCAGAGGTCTTAAAAACTCAAAAAAGTGCATAAAACGTTATTGGGTCAAGTTTAAAAGATTACGAATTTTTTGAGTTTATGAAGGTGAGCGGTAGTCAAAACGTAAAAATAGTCAATTTACCTTATTATAATTAGAATGTTTGCATTTTAATGTAAAGTATGAAAGTGGCAACATTAGTCCCCAAAGAGTTGATTCACACACTTTGGAATTTTTTTCCCGAGATTTATCTCTTTCTTTTCGGTCGTGCTTCCCCGAAAGATGTTCGTCTGCGTAGCTCCTAGATATATGGCGTCTATCTTTTTGTGCGCTCGTATATGGCGCACACTACATCAGTGAAATTATAAAGCCACTGACGGTTGACACGAAACGATATTTTCACAAGGGAATGAATTATGGATTTAATAAACAAACCATAAATAAAACTCGTTTTAATATATTACGACACGGGTAAACACGGAACGTTTCCATTTCGAAGTCTTATTTGTCATGATGGGAGGAGGTTTGGCAGCATTTATCACTCGTTTAAACAAAAATTAGTCGCGTGTTTGGAATCAATCAGCGGGAATTAAGACGTCTAATGCGCAACACGTGCATCCGAAGTGCACCAAAGAGAGATCAGATTGTGGATTGGGGTTGGGATTATACGATGAGAGCTTTCCGAAAGCCCGAGCTTGTTATTTAAGCACAACGTATTAAAAGTTATGGCTCCCGTGATGTCGTATATTATATTACACTTCGCGACACTTTGGCACTCTACCATGCTAAAGACCGGAACGGACGCCCCAGGGAATACATCACTCCAGTCTTATCGAAAGCACTATTTCTAATATTTATGTAGGCGGAGAGTAAAAACAGGCGACAAACCTTTGTCTTCGGTTCCTGGAACACCACCCACAAAACACAATCCAAAAGTCACCTCACCCAAGATATATTTCTTCTTAACTGTTTTAAGCATTAACTTTATTTCTAGACTTTTAATGCATTATTTCACTTCAAGTTTGCCCAATCAATATCTGTGTTATGCAGTAAAATTTCCGTTATTTGAGATAGTTTTTGAAAAAAAATAGCAACTCGAATTTGTTTTTCTATTTTTTTGCAACTTTTTTTTCTTATTTTTGTTTATATTTTCTCTATATATTAGATACCTCTTTCTGTTTTTTTTTTTTTCATTTTTAACTTTTACCACTTTTATCGACTTTGAATAATTTTTCTTCCTTGTTATATACAGGCTGTATTATGAAAAACGCCCCCAAGCCATAACTCCATTATTTTTAAAGTTATGATAATACTTCTTAGAACAAAGGTGAACATTTTTTGTCATCTATCGTTTAGGATAGATGCTAAATTAATGCTGTTTTCTGTTTCACCGGAAATCACATCAACTTAATTTTTTTTAATGGAACATCCTGTATATTTTACCACTTTTGGATTCTTTGTTTAATTGTCTTTTAACAAGTTTTAGTATCATATGTCTAAAACTAACTGTTCGTGAGATATTCACCAAATAATGTATTTATTAAAGTAGGCAGTGGAAAACAATAATATCAAGTAATGTTGACAAATATTATTTCTTTCCATTTTCTCTTCCTTTTTTATACTTTTTAATGTTAATCATGGATGATAATGTGTTAACAGACATATTTTGAATAAAATAAAAATTGTGGGAGAGCACTACGCTTTTACACTGGGTGATTTCTGATGAGAGACGTTCCAAATCGTCGAAAATTTAAGCGACTTAAAGAAAATTTGAGGATGTTTTGGGCTTATAGAAAACCCAAATTAAAACATCTCCAATTGCAAGAACATAAATTTAAGAAATTGCAAGTAACGTTGGCTTATCGCACGAAACTGTTCTAATTTGGGTTTTCTAAAAACCCCAAACATCCTCACATTTTCTTCAGGTCGACGAATTGGAACTTCTCTTAAACCGCCCGGTGTAAAGGCGTTGTGGTCTCCAACTATTTTTATTGCTTTCAAAATATTCTTGAATCATGTCTGTTAACACATTATCACCAGAACACCAAAAAGTATAAAAATAATAAGAGAAAATACAAAGTAATAATATTTGTCAACATTACTTAATATTATTGTGTTCCACTGCCTACTTTAATAAATTTGTAATTGACTCATATCTCACGAGCGGTTGGTTTTAGGCCATGGTACTAAAACTTGTTAAAACACAATTAAACAAAGAATCCAAAAGTGGTAAAATATACAGGGTGTTCCATTAGAAAAAAAAAGTTGATGTCATTTCCGGTGAAACAGAAAACAGCATTAATTTAGCATCTATCCAAAACGATAGATGACAAAAAATATTCAACTTTGTTCTAAGAAGTATTGTCATAACTTTAAAAATAACGGAGTTATGGCTTGGGGCGTTTTTCATAATACAGCCTGTATAAACTTAGGGAATGATAGTTCTTGCTCAATAATAACGAATAATGAAAAAAATTGTAGTACCTACTTAAAAATTTTTTACTTACTGAAATTTTGCGTCATAAAAACACAATTTAACTATTAAGTTTTAAATAATACCACCGTCTCCTTAATGAAATTGATATCATGAGGTTGAACCCTTTAAGCTAAAAAATTGGATTTGTCAAAAATTTTCCCCAGATTAAAGCGCCAACGGGAATCAGTTGAACTCAAAAAATGCCCAGGCGAGTAATAAAGGATTATTTCATTTCTATCGAGACGGCGATGATTAGCATTATTTTGATCAAGATCGGAATAGTGACAGACGCTTAAATTAAGAAAGTCGATGTCGAGCTTGACCAAACTAATGGTAATCTTGGTATTATTTAAAATTTAATAATTAAATAATTTTTCATGACGCAATATTTTAATAACTAAAAAACTTTTACTATACATTTTTTTCAATATTCGTTCGTTATTATTGAGCAAGAACAAACTTTCCCTGAATTTATGTGTATAAGTAAAGACTCACCCTGTATAACGTCAGAAATCTCTTCTTCAATATACATTTTTGTATATAGAATATTTGTTCTATTTTATTATTTATGCTAAATTTTGTTTTATTCTTATCTTTACTTTTTTGTTTTTAATTATTTAATTTTTTTTGATTTTGTTTTAAATATTTTTGACGTCGCTTTGTTTTACTTACATTTTACTATTTCTTTTGAATATATTTTGAATTTTTTATGTACGGTTTCGACATGACTATTTCTTAAAAAAACATGATATCAAAATGTTTTGCTTTGTTAAATTATCTTTTTCTCACTTTCTTTTTTTTCTGCTTGATAATCTTCAATTTCTCTTATATAATATAGAGCGGTTCATAACTCAGAGAAAAATGACAAGGAAGATAAAATACCAAGAACATAAAAAAATGTTGATTTTTGACCTTATTTATGTCTATTTATTGTTACGAGTACCGATAAATTTATATATGTTTATTCATAATCATTTAATAAAAGAACAAAAACTTTGCCAACAGTAACATTAAACGTAATTACAATTTAGGAAACAGCTACACTGTTTCCTCTTCTAAGCAAAAAAACATGTAAAATTATTATGCCAACAGAAATAGATAAGGTCAAACTGCAATATTTAAATCCCCATAAATTCGAAATTCTTATAGATAGAATTTTTTAACATTTTTCCTAGTCCGGTCAAAATAAACATTTTAAATAACTAAAATTCCGACAGAGCTAAATTTTGGTGGAGATATTGAGTACACCATTAGGAATAAAGTGTCAAAAGTCCCCATCGATCCCATGTGTGCTAATAAAGTTATTCGGGGTCAAAGGTCGAAATTTGACGTTTTTTAGGTTTTTTTCGAAAACGGTAAGTTTTATGAAAAAAGTAGCTCAGACAAAAAATATAGATCTTGAAATTATCTACAAAATGGTCCTTATACTTTTTTTCTAACAATCACCATTCCTGAAATATCACGATTCTAAAAGTTGAAGGAGTCACGTTCTACATGGTATGCACATACAGAGTGCGTCAGAACTCCCGCTTCAAAGACAAATGTAGGGTAAGGTACCACAAACATAGAAAAAATTAAAAAAAAAATCTATCTATAAAAGTTTCAAAGTTATGAGAGTTTAAATTTTGCACTTTGACTCTATTTATTTCTGTAGGGAAAATAATTAAGGTACAAAAATTTTGTCAATAAAAGCTACAAATAACATTAAACAGAGTTACAACTTAGGATACAGCTTCTTTGTTTCCTTTTCTAATAGCCTGTAGCAAAAAAACYTGGAAAATWATTTATCCTARAGAAATKAATAAGAGTCAAAGTGCAAAATTTAAACTCTCATAACTTCGAAATTTTTATAGATAGAATTTTTTTTAATTTTTTTTTATGTTCCTGGTACCTTACCCTACATGGCATTTGTCTTTGGGGCGCGAGTTCTGGCGCACTCTGTATGTGCATATGATGTAGAACGTTACTCCTTCAACTTTTAAAATCGCGATATCTCAGGAATGGTGATTCTTGGAAAAAAAGTATAAAGATCATTTTGTAGATAATTTTAAGATCTATAATTTTCGTCTGAGCTACTTTTTTGATAAAACTTTGCCGTTTTCGAAAAAAATCTAAAAAACGTCAAATATTGACCTTTGTCCCCGAATAACTTTTTTAGCACACATGGGATCGATGGGGACTTTTGACACTTTATTTCTAATGGTATACCCAAGGTCTCCACCAAAATTTAGCTCTGTCGGAATTTTCCTTATTTGACCACTATTTTTATGACTAATTTGACCGGACTATCCATGTTCCTGATGATATCTTATCTTACTTGGTATTTTTCTCTGTAGCGCGAGTCCTGAAAAACACTGTCTTTATTTGTTTTTTTAATGTTTTTGCTTTTTAGTGTTCTTATGAATTTTATTTTATTTTCATAGAGTGTTAAGTTGATATTCTTAATTCCTGTAATTATTACAACTAAATGTCAAAACATTGTATAATAGAATCAGATTTTTCTTGAAAAATTTTGAAAAGATTTTATAAAACAACGACAATATTCATCTTAAAAAAAGTTTTTAACATTAAAAAATACATGACTAATGTGACGTAAGCTTTGATTAAAACTGCTTTTTTTCTTCGTTTTGGCATAAGTGTTATAGGAGACGTATAAAAACGTGGAAGGACATAAACTATTTAAAAGAGCTATTTATAAAAATTTCGTTAATAAAATAATAATTTGTGCTGTTATGTAAATATTGCCAGCTTTACAGGACTTTGTTTCCTCTTTTGGTTAATTCTTTTATTGAAAGTATCTCAACTTGTTGAAAAAAACTCCCTTAAGTCTTCTTTTAATTTAGTTATTGGTCAGGTTTAAATCTTCTGCAGAAAATATTACAAAAGCAAAAGATTATGTATAAGGAATTAGATTTTGATGACTTGTCAGACTATCTCTTAAGTAGGGATAAAGGACATCCAACTGAGTTAAAAGTTCCCATGATAAAAAATTGTTTGAACTTTTTTACACGAGATATAGCTCTTCAAAGGTTAGATTTTTAGGTTAAGTTTTTACCGACTAGATCATGCATTCTTGAATTAAATCACACGACTTTCCTTATTCTACTTATTTGGAATAAAAAATTGCGTTAGTGCCAACTGCCGGATTACACGCGAAATAGATCAAAGTTGTCGCGGGTTCGAGTCTGGGGTGCATTTTTTTTTTTTAGTTCGGTACCCATTATTATTATTATTTTATCACCTTTTACTGTTTCATAAGGTATATTTCATGATTCGAAATAATTTGTATCCCCATGAATTTATTGTATCTTCAACGTATAATTTTGCGGCCGCTTTACGGTCGACTTTTGGTCTTTGCGGTCGAACGGTGCGACCGATTTTTACCAATTGCTTTGTGCTACCTCCCCTTGCTACGAGCAACTTACACACCAAATTTCAAGTTTCTAGCTCTTATAGTTCTCGAGATAGGTATGCTGTTTACAGACAGACACACACACACACATACACAGACACATACACGACCCAATATCCCAAACCAACTTTTTTGGTATCTTGAAGGTACAATTCGTCTAGAAATGTAAAAATCTGGGTAGGTCAAATTTTAGCCCATTACCTACAATACTTTCCTTGTAGGATAATGAAAGTAAAATCACCAATTTGGGTCTTATGGTGTACAAATCATTAAACAAACTATCAAATTCAACAATAAATTAAATATGACCACATCGGAAGCAAAAGAGCTAAGATACGATAATATGAAAATTGTCATTTTTGTCAATTCTGTTTTTTTTTCTAAGACTATTTCATTCATTTACATTTCGGCCAATAGCATCTCGTCATTCAACAATGAGTCAAAAATTTCAATCGGTAAAATTGATGAAAGCAAAATTTTATCGCCTTCACCTCATATTTAGAACCAATGAGTGAAAGATATTTACGAACAAAATCGAAACCAAGCCAGTTTTCAAGTGATAAAATTTTACCCCATGGTAACAGTCTAAACAACTTTTGTCGTTTTAAATATTTTGACAGTTATTTCATTTAATTTGAAAAATGAATGAAAACACGCGATTTGGGACATTACACTTGCAAGTTCAATAAGTGTTCCCCAAAATAGATGAAGACGAAGGCTTGTATATGGAAGCAATTCTCTCAGTTCTGCGAAGAAAGAAATTATGAGGTTACTGCCGATACTCCAATAGATCGTCTAGCAGAAATTTTACAAGACTGGGCGTTTAGAGAGCTTACGAGGTACCTCATCAACAATACAATCAGAAACTCATGAAACGTCTGTCAGAAGTGAAAATAACGACATTTCCAGCAAAATTGTTTATAATAATTGTACATTTAATATTTAGAATAAATAGTTGTAGACTTGAATGTGTAGTTTTATTCATGAAATAGTCCTCCGAATACCATTCGTGGTAAAATTTGGTCTGGCAAAATTTTTCGATTGACTTACTCGAGTTTTTGTTGCCAAATTAGCTCGTGACATTGTTCAAAAACCTCTCGTCTGCAACTCGAGGTTTTTCTAACAATGTCACTCGATAAATTGCTATGCAACAAACTCTCGTACAATCTAAAAATTTTGCCGACAAAATTTTACCACTTATGATATTACTACAGAAAAAAACAATGCTTGAAAAAAATTGCATTCATTTTTATGCTTAGCTGAGAATCTTCTATCACCATTCGAGTGTTGGTCCGACACTTTTGAATCACCCGGAATGTATACGAGTTTTCCTTTAATTTTTCTTTTAAAAGATAACTGATAAATTATTAGGTAAAATCCCTACATACACAATTTATTTCAACCAAAAAAAAAGATTTTTTTATCCCACATGTTAAGAAAAAACCGTCAAAAACCCATTATTTTCGAAAAATTTGCGCCAATAATTCGGGGGTCCCAGCGACTTAATGGAGCGGATAATGTCTGTGCGTTTAGGGTCTCCGATAGCGCGCCAACTCTCGATTAAAACATCATTTCACGCGACGTAAATTTTTAAAAGTTATAGAAATTTATGGCTGGGCTTGTAAAGATTATGTGCGTTTAATGCGTCTTGATATTTCCTAACGTGACGCAAAACAGCCGACCAACTTTATGCTTTCTAAATAGGGACGGTTAAAAGGGTTAGATGGCAGTTTGCTTGGCCTTGAAGGGATCTGGGCCACCAGCTGCGGAAAATCGGTCGGATTTAGGACGACGAAAAGGATTTTATCACCACGGAGGCTACCTTTGTAATAATTGCAGTAATATTGATATTTCAATGCATCAACTTTTTTTTTTATTTGAAGTTTGTTTTTGATTTCATTCCTTCCATTTCATTCATAAAGTTTGTCATACGGAAAACTACATACTAGGAGACAAAACGAGATACAAAATTGCTCGACTTTTTGGAATGGCGGTGTAAAATTGAGGGCGCTTAGAGCGTTTTACAGTCTCAATTCCAAATCGTTTTAAATTAATTTAAATTCAACGAGTTCACCAATTGCTAAAAATGTAAAAATGTCGAGCTTTACATTCTTAATAAGCTGTGAAAAATGAACGACTAAATTTTTTACGAGAAATAAGAGAAAAATTTTTTTTTTAATTTAAAATCTGTGCTACGTTTCATGTTTTTCAAAATGCTGCGAATACGATTAAAGATACAAAAAAAATGCACGAAAGAAAGTTGTAGAGAATAAAATTTTCTAGTAAAAAGTCTGCAGACCATACCTCTATCTTTAATGGTTTAGGCCTCAAAGACGTTCATGGTCTTGCGGACTTTTTGTCGCAAATTTTATTCTCTACAATTTTGTTTCTTACACTTCTTTTGTATCTCTAACCTCCTACAAAAAAGTCCACGAGACCATATCTCTATCTTGAACCGTTTAGGTTTAAATTAATTTTTTTTCTCTTGACCACCGGTAGCGTCTTTGAACGTCTTTAGGACCTAAACCATTGAAGTTAGTGGTGTCTCCCGCGGACTTTCTTCTTGAAAATGTTATTCTCTACAACTTTCTTTTTTATATTTGTCTTGTAGCTTAAACCGTATTCGCAGCATTTTCAAAAATGTAAGCAAGCAAATTGCTAAATGTTTGATTTTTTTTAAATACAGGGTGTTTCGTTTTTATTGTTACAAATTTAAACAGGTGATAAAATATTCAATTTTAAAACAAAAGTTTCATATGAACATGTATCAAAAAATGTTACGTCAGTCAGATACACCCCCTGAAAGAGATACGTTTTTTAATGGGGTTTTCCTACTATTCCAGAATAGTGTAATAAAATTTTAGATTTAGTATTTGTTTGGTATTAGAAATATGTGTAGCAAACAATTGTCTGTAAGACAAATTATAAACTGATTTTACTCAAAAACGGTAAGTTGTATCTAAAAAGCACAAGAAACCTAGTGAAAAACTATGAAATTTAGAATTTTGTGGCTGAAAGTGGCAAAACCAACAGCCAAAATAGTTAGGGTACTTTTATCCTAAACCTCCCTAGTTTAAGACGCCCCTGAGTAAAAATTTCGATATTTTATCTTTGAATTCGTTTGGGTGTACAAAGGTTATCAGTTGTACAAAATTTTATAATTTATCTACAATGGTTGCTAAAATATTGGAAAAATCCATTAAAAGATGTACCCCTTTCAGGGCATGCAGCTCCCTTACTTAATATTTTTTGATACATGTTCATAGGAAACTTTTATCTTAAAATTGAACATATTCTATCACCTGCTTAAATTTGTGACAATTAAAAACGGAACAGCCTGTATATACTCTTATTCATATTAATGTGCATCAAGTAGGTTGTAGAATTCTAAATGCATCTTTAATTTATTTGATTGCTCTTAAAACATAAACGGGAAAGGAACAACTGCGCTATCTAGCCTCACTAACGGAACTATCGAGAACGGGGACGTTTTGTTTTACATCGAGTCGTATCCTAGTCTTTAGGTATCTGTAATTTGTCACTATAACCCAATAATTTTTACAAAATAACGTCTTTGGTATAAATCTATCGTCAGGTGTCACTTGCAGAATTCGAGACCACTAAAATAAATTTATCTGGAACTATCCTCACTATTAGGACATTAATTCAGACATTAACCCTTCAAGTTTTATCACCTGTGGTTGCATTCTGATCTTACCCTAACGCTAATAATAATCGTTAGAGAGTTCCCATAATGATAAAGCAAATGGCGAAGAGACTTTAATAATAATTAACTGGAATTGATAGTTAGTGCTTTTGTTGTCTAATAAAGCCCCAGATTAGACAATAAATCTGGAGTAGTGATAAAAATAAGCATAACTTTCTGATTAACACGGCGTCGGATTGAAATAGATACTTCCGTGTTAGTGAGCTATAAAAACGTTGCGATATTTTACTACCAACAGACCTTTGTGCATACGAAATCATCTTAGCACTTGGGTCCTAAGTAAATTTTCCTCTTGCACTTATGAAACACAAATATGTCAGCAATTTAGATTAAACAGTGTTCCATTCGTGCAAAATTAGAAAACAATAATCTTCGGAGTTTGCTATTAATGATTTATAATGTTGAGGGAGGGTTTTGACTTGGAATCTTGGAAAAAGTCGATCGGCGTAAAACCGCCTCTCTTCTAATCCTTGCGGCTTTTTACGGTCGACAATTAGCTATGAGACGCGATTTCCCGTCATTAAGCGAGTTGTGATAGAATATCAAGTGGAAATTAGCTTTTGGTAGCGTATTGACGCTCGAATTCTCCATTCATAGCGATTCCAGTTTATCTGCACTACAATCGTAAAATTTAATGGACGATTTTATGACACTGCTATTGGGAGGAGGGACGAAGTTGCACAATCGACTTAGTTTTACACAGATTTCGTCTTTGGTTAAGGGAAAAATGAGATTTTTACCGGTTTTATTACACGAAATGACGACCAGTTGTAATACTCAGCTCTTATCAACTTGGTTTGGAGAGGTTGTTTGTAACAAGGGTATTTTGAAATATACAGACTGGATCATAAAAACGCCCCAAGACATAACTTCATTATTTTTAAAGGTATTACAAAGCTTCTTTGAAGTTGAACAGTTTTTAGTTATTAGTCGTTTGCTTGTCCTAGATAAAACTAGTTTTGGAACAGAAAAGGAATAAAACGTTTTGAGATCGAGTTTTAAGAATCATATTTTCTACAATCATGAAAAAACCTAAAATTTTTATATTAAAATTAATACGCAAAATTGGTCATTGGTTGTTAAGTTTTTTAAGACAGAAAATTAGTGACAAAAATCGAATAAAATTTCGCCAAAAATCGAAAAAAAATGACAAATATTAAAATTGCATTCACAGGAGTGCAAAAGACCCAGAAAAGTCTTACAACGTTGTAGATAGGAAAGAAACATTTTTTTAAAGTGTATGTATGCATATACAGGGTGCGCCAAAACCCGCACCCCAGAAAAAAATGCCATGTAAAGACAGATACCAAGAACATAAAAAAATTCTAGCTATAAAAATTTCGAAGAAATAAAAGTTTAAATTTTGGACTTTGACTTTATTTTGTTTATTTTGTTTATCTTACTTAAAATTTTTCTCTGGAGCACAAATTCTGACACACTCTGTATTGCATTAGAGCAGTGAAACTGTCGGCCAGTGTGGTGTCCCGCTTTCCGGATAGGTCCGGGATTTGAACTCTGGTAGGTATAGTCCTTGCATTTCTGTAAGAAATACTGACTTAAATTGTAAATTATTTCAACAATTGACCTCAATAAAAGATAGCTTCGAATAAGAAAATGCTTACTGAAAAGCAGGTAAAACTCAAAGAATTTTGAGGATTCTCCAGATGTTCTGCATCACCCGAAATAAATTATCTTTTATTGAGGTCTATTGTTGAAATAATTTACAATTTAAGTCTATATTTCTTACGAAAATGAAAAGACTATAAAGCCAGCAATTTTTTTTTAATTCACTTTTAAATACAATTCAAATAAATGTCAAAAAATGGCGGGCGCATAAGAGCGCGAAATTTAAACATGTTATAATAAGTGTAATAAGAGAACGAGAACGCATAGATGCATAAAAGCAAATAAGAGAGCAAAGCATAAAAAAGAAAAAAAAGTATAAGATCAAAAGAGCTTTTTTATATTCACAACAATTTTTTAAATTTTTTTAGGAAAATTTCAAATACACTCAATTCAAAAGATCTCGCCTAACTGCTTTAAAACCTTTTAACTAAATTTTTATTTTTCACCTTCACTCAATCGCCACCTTTTGCCGTTTTCTACTTTTAGTGCTTTCAAATTTGTCAAAAATTCCCAGGAAAACACAGTTGTTATCGCGCGAAAAGATGAGACCTATGTAAGAGCGCTCAAGCTATGTAATGACAGTTCAGATTGGAAAAAAACCACTTCCCAACCTGAACTGTCATTTGTCATGTTTTTCAAAATTCGATAAATTTTTATTAGCTTTCTGTTCTCTTAAGAGGATGATTGTTTGTAAAATTGTATCCAAACCTTGGTGGTCGTTGCTTCATCGTACCTCGGCTTATTGCGCTCCCACCTCGGTATGTAGTCTACTATTTTCACATTCGTGGTTATTATTAACCTCATCTATCGGTTAGACTTTTTAAATTTGAAAACTTGAAATAAATTAATAATAATGAGTAATTCTTCGATTTCCATAACTCGCCTCATCTTTCACAAAGCGTCCCTGATTTGTTTACCTTTGTTTGAAATCAGATTCAAGTGGGAAAATTTCAAATATCATCCTCCAATCATCGTTAGTGTATCTGCGAAATGTCGTTTCCGCTTTTCTAATCCTGTTAAAGTTGACAAGACTAATTCCTTTCCGAGTCGCGGAGGGTTAAATTATGTTAACTATAATAACGCTGTTATGTCGTCCTGGCAAAATCGCATTTTCTTTAAGATCCTTAATAGAACTCATGAATTTTTATCACTTGTTGCCCGTATCCCGCCCAAATATCCAGGACAGGCCGAAAGAAAGATGACGTCGTCTTGACAACGCCTCGACTATCCTTAATTAATCCCTGTTTAAGTGATGACTTTTCATTTGTTCCACTTCCAAGTCGCTAAAAATTAATAACGCACAAATTAACTCGAAAAACACCAAGACAAACATGAGGAATTTCAATATCTGATGCATGGAGAGTTAATGAACGAAGACCGAGAAGGAATCAGGACAAACGTAGCATGTAATTGACTGCGAACTCGGCGAGAGTCTTATCGCGGTTTTTGGGGTATTCGACGAAGACATTTTACTCGAAGATGAAGACAACGCAGGAATCGTTATTATGCGACATTTTTGGATAACCAATCGGCTTATAGGCGTGTCACGTAGGGGTTTACTGGCGTCTGTCACAAAAAAGATTCCATATTTGTATGTAAAGGCCGCTAACTAGGTTTTATTCCTTCAGATAAAATTATATTATTTCATCCAGATAAAGTTATTGATCGAAGTGAGCCATGCAAAAAACTAAAAGCTGCCCTTTGCCTTGACCTATTTTCCGTTTAAAATTCTAGTTGAAAATTAATGCATGGCTACCCGGAGCATTTCCGGTTTCAACACTATTGTACATGCTGTTCCAACCTAGAATTCTGGAGTTTTTCATTAGAAAAAAATACGTTACGTACAAATTCAAATTTTGTTAAATACTGTAAGGCTCGGATTGTGTGCACGAAAAATTTGTAAAATATACAGCATGTCCCCAGATTGAATTTACAACAGGAAAAAAAAATATCTTTGATTTTACTGCAAAGGAAAATCAACGAGCAAATTTGTAATTACACTTTTGTGCAAAAAACGCGAATTGCCAAAAACAAAATTGAAACTGTGAAAAAAGTTGTTCCCAAAAAGGTTAGAAAACTGTCAAAATAAATGTCGTATTTGGTGGTCTTGCCAGTGCAATGTCATAGTTGGTGTTAAAAACGAAATAGAAAAACATGGGAAAACTTGATAGAAGAAGATGGTTTACAAGACACTGGGAATTAAAAACCATTACATTCGTTGCGATACTTTTATTGCATCTTCTTCAGGCGAAGAATTTTTTGTTGGTGGAACATCGCACAGTTAAGGAAGAACTGAGTCTCGACGAATTTAATGGTTTTTATTTCCCTGTGTCCTGTAAACCATCTTCTACGTAATCCTGACAATTATGAAATTGTGAATTTTGACAAAGACAACGTCAAAAAAACTGGAATTTATTAACAGGCCAAATTACATTATAAAAAAATCAATTTGCGTTTTTTTGCACTCAAGTGTATAATTTCATTATTCTAACTCAGTAGAAAGAATAGTTAATTTTTCTCTTAATTTTGGTCTCAGAATATTTTTTCTCTGCTTTTCAAATGTTATCACATTAACGGTTTCATTTTTTTTACGATGATGTCACTTTGACAAATGAGTTTACGCAAATTAAATAACAAAAATGTTTGTGAAAAACATAATTTAATAAATGGGAACTCAAAGAAACCGCTTTCAAATAAAAACCAAAATTCTTCTTTAACAAGAACTGTCATTATTTAATTAATAATGTCAAAGTGATATATAGTTGTCAAATAAATAAAACCGGCAATGTGATGGGACTTAAAAAGCAAAAAAAAAGATTCTAATAAGTCGAAAATCAAGAGAAAAATTAACTTTTTTTTCACTGAATCAGAATAATGAAATTTTAACTACAGATTTGCTCGTTTCAGGTGAAGCAAAAAATGTTTTTCCTTTGCAGTTTTGGCGTAAAGTCAAAGAATTTTTTTTCCCTTTTGTAAACTCAATCCGAGGATAAACTCTATATACACGTATTCTCAAAAATAAAATTTTTCGAAATTTTTATTTGTTTTTGATTCGTAAAAAAATATTATTTTTCAATTTTGACAACAAAACCCGCTTGGTTCGATACTTTACATTCACCCAGTACAAAACAAATTTAAAAAGGAAACACTCAGCAGGATACTAATTCTTTGAGTCCAGCTTACGAATTATCGCTTGTTTTCTCTTTAACATATTTTGTAATCGGATATTTTTTCTTAATCGGAAATTTGTGATTGAAGAAAATATGCACAAATATGCAATATTTCCTAAAATATGCACGAAGTTGCCAAAAATGGAAAATATGCATTCTTTATTTGGCTTCTTTTAATCAAAAAACATTAGATATGCATAGAAAACTTACAATTTTGTTGATATACCTCTTAATAACAAATATGCATCTTGCGTGCCTTAGTGATTTGTCACTTTCTTTCTAAAAAACCTAGTAATCTGTGTTTGTAGGAGGAAAAAACCAAGAATTTTTTAATATTTGAGAACTTTGAGAACAAATTGCCTAATGTGTAAAAATATCCAAGAGCTCAGAATGTTATTATTTTTTATATAGACGATAAATAACGTGAATAGGTGTGTTTTATCAAGTTTACGGTTGAGGAACATCTGCAGCATCACACTCAGTTAGGAAATTATCACGCAAACATAAATTAGAAGAAAATAGAGTAGAAATTCAGTGTTTATCTTTTATGTAGATTCGTGTGGTAATTAATAACGCAGCGACAATGAAAACCGAAATAAGAACAAATGAGTCAAGTTTAAAATTTGGGATAACAGCGGGTCACCATAAATCACTCTGTATCTTCAATGAACGTCGAGGCAACCATCCGAAAAAATTCCCAGCGATCCCACAGTTGTTATAAATGATTTTTCTCTCGCATCAATCGGTTGTGTTTCATCAGGAATTTATGACGTATTCGTAATCAGTCTGTTAGGTACGTCTGGCGGCATCTTGGGAAATAAACTCGTGGCTTTTTCAAATATTGAACAAAAGCAGAATATATCTGGAGCGTTATGTAGAGGCGGAAAACGCCAGTGACAGAGTGGCCATTAGGTTGGTAGTTCTCGTCATCAATTCAAGCGACGAACCTGAATGGAAAAACTTGAAATTGGAGAATTATAGCGCTTTCGCTTTCACCGAATAAATTTTAACACTTCGTCGCCAACTGACCGCAGCAATTTTGTTTAGTAAATTAGCCCTTCATAAAGGGATCCGGATCGGTATTGCCGACTTGGGGCCCTCAAATAATATTCCAAGTGGACCGCACGCAAACAAAGCAATTTGCATGCAAAATAAAGAATCTCAGGGATTGAGAGAGGACTATTAAAAGGACCACGCTCGAAACCAGATTTGTTTGGGAAAAGGAAAAAGAGCGTTTTTCGGTTACACCTGCGTTTGGTAATTGTTTGCTTTCCGGTGCGATTATGAATTTCACAAAACGGCAACCGGTTTACATATCCTTTTATAATGGAACGCAAACGATCCTCTTTATTCGCCGCTTCGACAATCTGTCAAAATGCATTCACGCTATGTCAATCACATGTTCATTTTTCCATTAAAATTTCTACCATGTTCATGTTTTACAACTCTTTTATCGATTGTGGGATTTTACAGCTAGTTACTTTCCGTCAAGTGGACGTTTTTCAATTAAGCAGATACCACCTGAAATATTTAATTGAAGGGGTGAGTGGATAAAGGTGTCATGTGCATTAACCTATATTTGGAGTAATAAGCATTTTAATATAGTTTGCTGGTACTTTTTTCCAATTTGTTTTTGTTAAACAAAATCACATGATATATAAAGGCCTATGTGAATATTATTTCCTTGTTATATACAGAACTCGCGCCCCAGAGAGAAAAAACACATGTAAAAATGTTAAAAAAATTTTATCTATAAAAATTTCGAAGCTATGAGGATTTAAAGTTTGCACTTTGACTCTATTTATTTCTGTTGGAAAAATAATTTTCCAAGTTTTTTTCCTATAGGCTATTAGAAGAGAAAACAAGGAAGCTGCATCCTAAATTGTAACTCTCTTCAATGTTATTTGTGGCTTTTATTGGTAAAATTTTTGTCCCTTTACTAAATAATTAAAAATATATATATACAAGATCATCAATATCATTAAATAGATATAAAAAAATGTCAAATATCAAAAAATATACGTCAAAGTTTTTAGACATATAGAATTTTTTAAACATTTTTTTCATGTTCCTGGTATCTTACCTTACTTAAAAATTTTCTCTGGCGCACCCTGTATAAGAAAACTAAGGTAATTCTGATTTTTTATAGATTTTTTAACGATCAAATGTACATGACCCCTTCATCCACTATAATGCATTAGTTTATATTATTAAAAAATTGACAAAAGCGTTATGTACCAAAAAAAACAAACTTTATTTTCTAATATAAACTTTGTCATAACTATTGCTTTATAATAGTTATTTATTCGACGAGTTTGATTATTTCACCGAGTGGGTTTATCACCCACGAGGTGGAATAAAGCGTCCGATTTACACTCAAACGAGTTGAATACAACATTTTATTCTTCGAATTAGTCTCAATAAGGCTTAAACTTAAACTTAAAAATAATCTGATGTTTCGTATTAAGAAGAAATGCCAAACAGTTGTCAAAACTTCCTTACACGGGAGAAAAACCGTAATTTTGACAGTCTCGAAGAATAAAAATATTTCAAGTTTAACAAAACATTTATAAATGAAATTCTAACGACACAATATAAAAAAGTCCACTTTATGCAGTTCCGAAAATTAACATTTTCATTTAAAAGATTTTTTTTCTTCTTTACTAGGTGTAATTTTGAAGCTAGTTCATCGACTTTTCAAAACTGTTTTCCATATTTACACCATATTTTTCAATAAGAGATTTATCTCAAAATATGTAGACAAAAATATACCAAGAAGCCACCAAATTAAGTGCAAAATAATCAATTTTGCTTGATTACATCACGTATTGTATTGTATTGTAAGATTCTGTTAAAACATTGAAAAATTACCAAATTAGGTTGAAAATGAACTTTTTTATGATTTTTTGGGCGTTTTAACACGTTTTTCAATTAAAAATTTACAAAATTATTTCGTCACAAATCGCTAAATTTACTCAAAAATTGTGTTATTTTTACTTTTTTAGATTGTGCTAAAAATTTTGTTCAAAAATAATACTATTTTTCCGTTTTAGGACGTTTTTTATTCAGAATCGCAATTGTTTTGAAAATTTTCGTCGAAAATCAGGTAAAAAATGAATAAACTATCACGAAACTAAAATTATTTTTGCTTCTTTAGAGAGTTTAAGCATGTTTTTGAGCCGAAAAATCATCTGGTTGCTTTTCCAAACGTTTTAGCAGATTTTTCAATCAAAAGCACAAAACTTCGTCAAAAATAAGCCAAAAAATCACATAATTCACATAATTTTTGCTTTTTTCAAACATTTAGTTGCGTTTTTAAGTCTAAAACAAAGTTTTTTCTTTAATTTTTTATAAAAAACATTCCAAAAAATTACTACATACACCAGACTAAATAAAAAACGAAATAATTTATGCTCTTTTCGAGCGTTTCAAAACATTTTTCAATAAAAAACGCAATTATTTCGCAAAATTTTGACAAGAATACATCGGAAAGTAATTGAATTAAGTAAAAATAGTGTTATTTGTGCTTTTTTAAACATTTATTTATTATTATTTATTTATTTAAACATATTTTAACACCTTTATCCACTGTTTATTCAACAATCCAAGTTGTACATAACGCCTTTAGCATTTAGTAATTTCATTCCTAATAGAAACCAACACTCAAAAGTCTTTTTCAATAAAATAATATTGCGAAAAAAATTGTTTTAAAAGAAAATACCAGTTTGTTACATCCACTCACCCCTTCAATTATTTTTTCAACTTGTTTTTCTTCACTGTCCAATAGAATTTTTATCATAGAAGTGATAATTCAAAAAAGAGCTGGTAGGATTTTGGAGGAAAAAATAAATTTTTATCTTGGAGATAATCTTTTATTTAGTATTTCGTCCGAAATTGGCAGACGTAAGAAAGGTGGTGTGCAATTTCGAGCTTCCGTTGCTGCCTCGTCCCTTATAAATTAATTCAGTGAAGGGGAAACATGAAGAAACCAAACCGAACGACTTTAATTAAAATAATTGTGTCGTTGCGACCATTTCGTCTCTTTCATAGTCAAACAAAGCAACAGCAACGACCACATTTCAGCAAGTTCTAAATGTTCGATTCAGTTTAGTTGCTGTCCTTCCCACCAGGAAGAAATTCGCTTCACTTTATCAATTTTCCGTTACTCTGAATTCGCTACTTCCTATCACGAGATGACTTGTTTGTTCGATGCAAAGAACCGAAAAACCGAACGAGCAATTCAACAGATGATTTCTTTTTTTCACATTATATCAGGAATACTCTTTACTGTCAAAGCGGCAGATCCGTAGTGAAATTGTAAAATTACAAAAAAATTAATATTATAATTTATTTAGAATTTATTTTGGATAAAGAATGGGTGTTGCTTGTTTTCTCAAGTTAGACAAACTGTTGGAACGTAATTTTATTTTTTGACAGTGTCATAAAATCTAGATTATATTGCTCAATTATTAAGTATTAACAGTTTTGCATAAACATGTTGTTAAGTAATAAAGTTAACCATCATAATGAAACCCGAAATTATGTAAAGTAATGTTTCGTGCAAATACAAAGCAATGGTTTGTGAAAAAGGGCAATTGTCACACAAGAACTATTTTTGGTAATGAAAAGAAGAAAATAATTTTTCAGAACAAGTTTTATTACCGCACAAACTAAAATTGAGGAAAATCAAACATTATGCAAGAATTTTAACAACAAAAAACTATTAAAAGAAAAAGTTATTTGTATTAAAAGAGAGGAAACTTCCACATGTTACTGCCCGAGACTTGTCCAGTGAAATACATATAATTTTTTCTACGATCCAGAGAGAAAAACTTCAAAACTAACAATTTCTTTTGACATCCCAGTTTCCCCATAATATCTATAGCAGCATGTTTTTCCGTTTCTATGGCGTAAAATGATTTATATTTTATTTAGTTTTTCTATTAAAATGTCTTAATTAATAAAAAGGTAATTTAAAAAAAAATTACCTCCCGGGGGGTTAATTGGCTACTATTTTCTCTGAAATTGAGGTGGAAAAACTTTTTTCATTTTTTATAGGTATTTTTGTATAGGGTATCCCAAGTTAATTCTTTTGAGATGCAAAAATTAAAATTTCTAATTTAAAAAAAATGCTAGTACAAACGATAAAGGATTATACAGGGTGCACCAGAACTCGCGCCCCAGAGAAAATTTCAGGTAAGGTAAGATACCAGGAACATGAAAAAAATGTTTAAAAAATTCTATCTGTCAAAAAATTTTGACATTTATTTTTTGACATTTGACATTTTTAATTGTCTATATAATGATACTGATGATCTTGTATATGTGTTTTTACAATTATTTAGTAAAGATACAAAAATTTTGGCAATAGAAGCCACAAATAACATTGAACAGAGTTACAGTTAAGGCTACAGCTTCCTTGTTTCCTCCTTTAATAGCCTATAGCAAAAAAACTTGGAAAATTATTTTTCCAACAGAAATAAATTAGTCAAAGTGCAAACTTTAAACCCTCATAACTTTGAAATTTTTATAGATAAAATTTTTTTAACATTTTTTCCATGTCCCTGGTATCTTACTTTATATGGCATTTTTCTCTGGAGCGCGAGTTCTGGCGCATCCTGTATAGACTTCAATTTGATGCTTTAATGTTCAAAATTGTCAGTGAGAGTCTACTACATCATAAAATATTTTGTTTTTTTCTAAATTGTAATTGTAAAAATTGAATAATGTGAAAGTTGATAAATTTTGTGAAATTTAATTTAATTATTTTTTTTTCTCCAAATCTAATTTTTAAGATTTCACTGCCATACGCTAAAAATTTTGTACAATAACAAAGCATTAAATTAAAATGTATGTAATCTTCTTTACACTTTCAATTTTTTTTAATTAATTAGAAAAATTTATTTTTGCTCTGGCTTTAAAACTTGGGACACCTTACAAAGCAAATAGTTGAAAAAGTTTATGATTTACTTCTGTTAGCGATAATTATAACATAACTAAGAAATGACTTTTTTTGTCATTTAGATTGGGTAAAAATTAATAAAGTTGGCTGTAAAAATAATACCTAAATTATGTTATTAGGAGTAAAAGTGATAGTTTATGTGGCGAAGCTGAAAGTTTATTCTACCGACCGAAATAATATAGCTAAAGCCTGTACTATTTTATCTACAAACTTATTTAGATCGAAAGTAAAGAGCGACACTATAAGTAGCATGTAAAGGAACAAAATAATCGCACGCTTTGCAACTAATGAAATCATAACAACGCTTATAAACAAACATTACGCGTGAGTATCGTAATTTAATTAATATTTTCAAAAGTGTTTATAAATTTTAACTAGTGCAGTTAGTAGTGCAAAATCTCGAACGCTGAAGCAGCGAAAGGAACAACACTGGTAAATCTCAATAATGTCATGGTAAAAGTAAAATTGCTTAGACGTAAAAATAGAATTTTTACTCCATGGCTAAAAGATAAAACTTTTTCTTGACATTTAGTCGAAAGAGTGCTCACATTTGTGAGGTTTTCGGATAAAAGTACATACCTATATTTCAGTTGTAGTTCAAATATATGATCAAAGACGAGTGTCGCAATTATAACTTTATCGACGCAAACTATAGTAACCTAAAAATTACAGATTTGAGAAAAATTGCATTAAATTTTTGATTGTTAATAAAAAATTAAGGAACTGTTTGATATTATTGAAAATTAGTAAAGGTCAAAATTATGGTAATAATATTGTTGATTCAAAAAAAAATTCTCATTGTTTATAAGAAAAAATATTTTCAAAACAAAAAAAAATATAGAAAATATTAGCAAAATATACTTAGGTACATGCAACATTGATTTTTAGTTCAAATACTTTTTGTGTAACTCAGTATTATTTTTCAATGTTTGATTGCCACTAATTTTAAGAATTTTGGACCAACTTTACAAAAAAACAAGTTTAATTTTAATTCATAATTAAACTAATTTAATTTTCTTAGATTTTTCTTTAATGGTGGATGCGTCGGGATAACAATTTGACAGTTTTTCTGTAAAAACTTGTAATGTCAAAAAAATATCGACGTTTACAACAAAAACTATAGTAACTCAGAAATTACAGTTTCGAGAAATATTGCATTTAATTTTTGATTATTAATAAAAAATCAAGGAACTGTTTATAATAATTGAAAATTGCTGAGGATCCAAATTTTGGTAATAATAGGTATTGTTTATTCAAAAAAAAAATTCTTATTGTTTTTGTATCTTGGGCCCTACATAAGCCATCGTAACTAAAAACGAAATTTTATGAGTTACTGATTTGATACGAAAAGTTAGAACGATATTTTGAAATAAAAGTGTATTTGTTGTGTTGCTATTGTTGGATTGTCGGGCGAAAAAACCCAACCATTTCGCTTTAATTAAAACTCCCCATTGTAAGAATGCTAAACGCACACTGAATAAACAGAAATTCGGTCGAAGCAAGGCAACAAGAACTGAGAAGTTCCTCGCTACAGCCGGGACATATGTAAACGAAGACTATATACACTCGTTTCGGATAAGTTAATTTTATCTGAAACAATGTAATTACTCGGCGTGGCTCGCAGCAGATAAGAGTCTTATCAACGCCCGGAGCACGCACTTTAACGTAATAAACGTAATTTACAAACGAATGCTGGCAGACATCTAAACGACATGCCACAGTCGAGGAAGTCGTTTCCGTTAACTAACGATCGCGCGACATTCCCGATCGTTATTATTCCAACTAAGGGGAGAAAGAAAGTCGCGGACTCGTTAAGTGGACAGACGGAAAATGAATGAAATGTAGACGGAGCTACCTACTTTATTTTATCGGTCTCGAGCGACAGCATACGAGTTTAAATGCAAATGGACGAGGAGGGTTTCGAGAGCTCTTTCATCGAAAATGACTACAAGGATTGGGATTATAAAGTAATGGACGCGTGGAGACTGTGTCGACGAAACTAATATTTATATGTGCATTCAAAGTAAAGAGGTCCACGGGAATTGCGGAAAAACGAACCCGTTCTCACTCAAAATAAAACACGAAATAATAAAATTGCATTGTGTCTTTTCTACAAGACAATAAAACCATGTTCTGTAACAAAATCTCCCTTATTATCGTAAAATACCAACTCTAAACATTTACTCAAAACTCAATAAAATTGATTTTTGTGTGTCACGTTGTTGAAGCAAAATTTCAACCTCATAGAGATGCACAAAGTTTTAATTTTTTTGTTTTGTACTCAATGTTAAAGAGTGCTTTTATCAACTAATTTCAGCAAATAAAGTAGTCTTTTATCGTCTAGTGAAATAAAGTAATTTTATTCGATTTTGCCTTATAAAATGACGTTTATTTTTGTCAAATCAAACTATTATAAGTCATTGTTTATTTTGTTTATTTAAGCAGCGCATTAAAACCAGGGGTAGCCGACTAGTATAGCCCAGACCGTTTTTGAAATATTTTAGTTCTGGTCCGGCCGTCAGAGGTCGCGATTAGCATTCTCATAATAAGTTTATTTATTTTTTGCGAATGTTACTTTTATTTTAAATTTTCATTCAAAGGTAGACGATAGGTGTAGACACACAACATAAACAACAAATTTAGGTTCCAGCTTTTTTTGTTAGATTTATAATAAAAAAAAGAAATCTAATTTATCGGCGTGAAGTGTGCGGGATTGAAATTTGAAACAAGTTGGTCATGATTTCAAAATTTGAACTGTCAACGCAGTTAATGAAAAAACAGAAAATTGAGTCTTGTTTGTAAAATAAATTCCTGGAATTTGAGGTAAAATTGATTTTTGTACTAATCTACGATAATAATTGCTAATTGTTTAGAATGAGTTTCCACAAACGAACTTGTTTTGCTGTGGTGGGCTTCCCATTTAAATCTGGGCCTCTCTTTCGGTTTCCGCGTCCGAAAAAGGAGCCACTTTTTGCCAGACTAAATTAAGAGCTCCAGTGTGTTCAAAAGTCTGTTCCCCAAACTCATTGCGTTCTGTTAATATTTGTCAAGGTAAGTTCAGTTAAATAATAACATTGCTTTCTAACTTTTTGCTTATTAAAGAAAGATACACGTAAGAATGTAACAGTGAGGAGTTGCGGAAACATGCGTCGTCGGTGTCGGTACCAAAAGTGGGATTTTAAAACTTAGGTTTTAATTCTTAATTTTCTCAACGCATAACATTCTTCAGATCAGATGAAAATTGATTTTTCACCAGAAGTTAGCAATCCCACTATTGATCTGTCTTTTTCCACTATTGATCTGTCTTTTTCCACAACACAAAAAAAAGATGTAGAATTATCGAAAATGTGGTTTTATAGTCCACGAAAAAGAGTGACTCCAGTGGAAGGTATAAATAAATACATACAGGGAACCAAGCGGTTTTTTTTTAATTATTTGCCTTTAGAAAATAATAATTAATGTCAATTAAAATAATATAAAAAATGTGATTGTATTTTAAAAATAAAATTTTGTCTAAAACATTTTTGATTTGATTTTAATAAAAAATAATAAATTGAAACAAAACATATTTCAAAATTGCCGCCTTTTCTAGTTCACGGGCCGGACGTATGATGACGCCACAAAGAAACTTTTTAAAACCATTAAGTAGGCGTTCTATTTTGTAGCTGTTCTGTGATTAAAACGTCAATAACCGACGCATTAAAAATTTTAATCCGCTGTTTTAAACATACAATATTTTTACTTAAAATTACAATAAAAATGATTATCGCATCAGATTCTAAAGTTCCTCAATCGGTATTTGAGCAACAATATAAATGTTGCACATTCGAAATTCACGCTTCCATAACTGTGGAAGGACTTGGACAAGGTGCAACAGATGATTTTGAAAAAGCAGTTTATCCATTAGTATGGCATCACTATCATCCAACGAACGTTCCACATCAGAAAGAACATCATAATGCACTTCTTCGCACAAATTATTTATTCATTTTTTCCACAGAAAACGACTTGACACTCACAATACAATTTTTTTTCCAACTTTGTTTATAAAAAAAACAAGTCGTTGTCATGGTCGCCGCATAGGAATCAGAATAATCATGAAATTTGTAAATGTCTGACGATTTGGTGACTGATATTTTTATCTTTAAAATCGAGAGGTTTATAAGGCAAAATCGAATAAAATGTTGTATTACACTCGCAGGGATAAAGTGTCCGTTTAATTCGCTGTTATTAACTCGCGCACTGCTGCGCAGCTTGCGCGGTTAAACAAACAGCTCATTAAACGGCCACTTTATCCGCTTGTATAATAAATAACTATTTATCTACTGTTTATATTTTATCAACTAATTTGAGTATATAAAGTAGTTTTTTATCGTCTAGTGAAATAAAGTAATTTTTATCTATTGTTTAGACTCAAGAAATTCTGGTGAGTACAAAATAAAACGAAATATTTTAAACGACGATAAAGATTGTTTATCTACTCGTAAAAAAAACCACTCGTGACTTCGTCACTCGTAAACTTAACCTTTTCACTCGTAAATAAACAATTTCTTTATCGTCTTGTATAATACATAACTATTCTAATAGGTATTAATAATGTTGATGTTTATTCATTAAGTAATAAAAATAGAACAGTTATTTTATTATAGAAATAGTTGATCTCATTGGTGAAAAATTAATATACCACAAAACTTTTTTTCTTCCTCATTTTTTTTTTATATGGGACTCTTGAGTCTTATACACCACTTAACGACACACCATTTATTTSTTTCAGGTCGGATAGTGTGCAAAAAATTGCATTTTAGATACGATGCGTCAGCAGAGAATCTCGCGGCGGCAAGCCGTTACTCGCGACATTGACACAGGCAATTTGTTAAAAACACATAAAAAATTCAGTAATTACACTTTACGACATTTAAGTAATTCATAACCCTTTGTTATCAAATTTTTATCATATTGGTTGCTTTTTGTTTCATGACAAATGAAGAAATGAAGAAATCGACAACTAAAATGAAACATTTTATATTTTTGTTTTAAAAACGTTTATGGATGTACCTATAAGAAAAATCTATTATGCACGTAAAGAAAAATTGTCATTATCTGCTTGTGATTCCACATCACTCTTTACTTGTATCGATCAAGATAATTTGTAATCTAGTCATCTTTGCATCCGAGAACGTATGTCTAACTGCACGTGAAACGTCAAATAAAATGACAAGTCGAAAGGTAAAACGGCAAAATGGGCTGGAACTAGTCACCGATGTATAATAATATATGAGTAGGACAGCTGTTTTTTGAAGGTAAATTATAAATTTAGTTATTATAATCATCACCTTTTTTATCAGGCCATTTTACCTTTCGACTTGTCATTTTACTTGACATTTTACATACATACGTTTTCGAATCCAAGGATGACTCGATTACAAATTACCTTGATCGCTCGATATAATAAAGTACTATATTTCCACTGTTACACTGACAAAAACTTTCTTTAATTATTTTTGTAACAAAAAAGTGTTAATAATCATACATTTTAAAACTGCAAAAAAATTCTGTGACTGACTATTACTAAAATTCCTTATGTTAATAATATCACACGACTTAATTATTATTAAACTTCCAAATTGTTCTAATAATCAGAGTAATTTCCTACCATCAAGAAAAACGAATCATAACTTTTACTTCTTACCAGTTAGTGGAACTTTTGTTAGAAACATTATTTCTAAAATTAAAAATAAACCTAGTAGCAAAATTTATGATCAATATTATATTAATAAAGCGGGTTCTGGATATAATAATTTCTCCTTAACAAAATTAATCAATATATGTATTGAGGAAGGAGTGTTCCGAACTGCTCTTAAAGTAACAAAAGTAATACCGTTACACAAAGGAGGCTCTATAGATGACTTAAACAATTTTTTAAAAGAACAAATTAAAATTTTCTTGCTGATAATAATCTTACATCTCAAAATCAGTATAGATTTCAGAGCGGTAAGTCTACTACTGATGCAATCCTACATTTAACTGAAATTATTTGAAGGGGTTTTGAACAGAAAAATTGTGTTGAAGTTTACTTCGAAAAAAAAGCTCTCGTGTAAATGTAATATTTATTAATGTAATGTAAATATTTATTATTATTGGAGAGTGATATACAGGGTGCGCCAGAACTCGCGCCCCAGAGAAAAATGCTATATAAGGTAAGATACCAGGAATATGTAAAAAATGTTAAAAAAAATTATCTAAAAAATTTAGAAGTTATGAGAGTTTAAATTTTGCACTTTGCCTCTACTTATTTCTGTTGGAACAATAATTTTTCAAGTTTTTTTGCTACAGGCTATTAGAAGAGGAAACAAAGAATCTGTATCCTAAATTGTAATTCTGTTAAATGTTGTTTGTGGCTTTTATTGGCAAAATTTTTGTACTTTTACTAAATAATTGTAAAAAACAATTTACAACATCATCAGTATCATTAAATAGACATAAAAAATGTCAAATGTCAAAATATAAATGTCAAAATTTTTTGACAGATAGAATTTTTTAAACATTTTTTTCATGTTCCTGATATCTTATCTTACTTGAAATTTTTCTCTGGGGCGCGAGTTCTGGCGCATCCTGTATGTATTAGCAAGGGCCCCTGCGCAAGAATGATTTTAACAAAGGCTGGAAACTGTGCACAAATGGTAATTAGTCTAATCAGCGTACACCACTCTTTGCACTGCTGTGCTCCTCATTTCACAATTTTAGTTTTGCTAGACATTCATTCATTGTCTTTACTGCGCATTTACTATTTGTACTGTGCATGTATTATTTTTACTGATCAAAAAAACTTGTCGTTTAAATAATATACTATGCATTTAATTTGTTCCGATTACAATTTCAGAAAAAAACGTAATACATAACTTAGCACCGAAATTAATTTTTTACACTCATTTTCACTCATAAATTGAAATTTCTATTACTTTTACTACAGAGTGGTTGATTATCGAATACAAGAAAGTTCTTTGTTGCAATTTGATTATTATATGTTTAAAAACACATTCAGATATAAAATTTCATTGCTTCTGATGTGTCAGTTCATTATCGCAATAAAATTTTATTGCTAAAGAAACATTTTGATTGCAGTTTTATTACAGCACAGAATAATTTATTAGTCAACAAAAATTTTGCTCTTAATTAACTGAAAACTATTTGGACGAAACAAAGTCAATCTCTTTGGACTACATTATTTCAGAGCAAATTATTAGTTTAGTTGCAATTTTTCCTAATTTTAAAGAATTCTTGTGAGAAATAAACATCGAAGATATCTCGCTGAGTAGCTGTATCGTTGTCGTAAAAATAGCTTATCCCTGAAGTTCCCCCGCATAAATCCATTAATTTCCAGCCGTTGTGAGTTTTCAGTAAAAACAAAGCCGAAAATGTAATTACAGTCGGTGAAAGTGAAGGGTCCGTGTCGGGGGATTCCCGTAATTCAATGTCCGGCCAGTGAAAAGAACCCCCTCTCGTGGGGATCCTCCCGCAAACCAAATCTTGCTCGAATCGAAATTCGAGCCTCAGCTGTAAGCGAGGGAGGGTTTTTCGAGTTTCGCTTTACCGCTTCTTTTATTATAATTGGTTCACTTGTAAACGAAAACCGCAAAAGTCTTTGTGTTTAAATAAAATTTCTTTGTGGATGAGACAGACGGCTCTTTAATTATCCTCTTCGTAATGAATTTTCGGAAAAAGTTATTTTTGAGTTGGCAAAACCGTTCCCTTGTCTCGTGTTAGAGTGGAAAGTAGGGCGAAATTAAAAATTGTCTACTGATAAAAGCGTGCAGCTCTTATCTATTAATTAAATCTGCAAATAGCAATTTAAATCCGACTGAAAATCGAACCGTTAAAAGCTTTCCCTGCAATAATTCCACGATTTAAATTTTAATCACCCGGAAAACACAAATAAAACTTCAGTACAAATTCTTGACATGTGTTAAATCCCTCGGGAATTCCTCGGGTAATAAAATCAAATCTGTCATTTCTTGTATGGGGGTTTTAAAATCTTGCCATCCAACTGTTCAAATATGCACGGAAAGCTCTTACGCTCAGTTAATTCATGATTTTGTTTACTTACTGCTTAATGTTCTCCCGGTGGAAGCCCTATAAGCATAAATTCAGTTTATGGCACTAAACTGAAATCGTCTCTTATAATGCAAGTGCGCTAAATAAAACTTCCCCAGACACTGAGTACTTTCGCACTTTACACCAATGTCAAACTTTTTCATGTTTACAAACAACATACACATCGAGAAACGTGGAATAAATCAACGAGTTTGCAAATTGATCGACAACTTCTAATTGAGTTGTCTCAACTTCTCTCAAGCGAATTTTTGATTCGATTAGGTCGAAACGTGTGTACCGCCAACCTTTGAATTTGGGATACTAATGTATCTATCTGTCAACGGTCTCAAGGGTCACACAAACCGGAATAACGACATCAGAGACTCCACTCCGCGTGGAGATTTAGATAATTTGAAAAAATGGAAATCTGCGACGCCACCAAGAGGAATCGCTAATGAATCACATATTTGCACTCTTAACTCCATTAAAAGATTTGTTTAATCAAACGATTTAATTACTTTACTAGGAAAATTATGAATTCGTGTGATTAAAACCAGAACTGGAGCCAAGTGAAATATTTGCTTACTCGGTTTCTTCAAAGCAGAACTTAGATTACCGAGAGCTTTTTTCCAAAAGACCATTTTAAAGTACTTATGTTATTACTACACAAATGCACTACGATAGCAGATATACATTCATATACGAGATATAAATAAAAAATCGTAGCAAATCTACAGATGCCATAAAGCTTTAGTGAAACTCTAATGGACGAAAGTTTTGCATTTTTAATGCCATTAAAAGATTTGTTTTAAGCTTTTATGGAGTGTATGTGGTTCGAAAGAGCAACATCACCTACCTAATAAAAAATAATAAAAAAATGATAAAAAACTTTTGTAGTAGGTTTTCACAAGAATATTATACAGAGTGTCGCAGCGAGTTGACCATTAGTGGTACAATTAAAATAGTATATTATGATAAGAGTTTTATAAGAAGCATTTTGTCGCACGCACGTGTTTAGGACACGACGAGCGCAGCGAGGAGTGTCATAAAGCAGTAAGTGCGACAAAATGCTTTATAAACGACAGTATTTTTTCTACTTTGCACTTTTTTAAACAAAAAAATTAAAATTTTGGAATGTAGGGAATTTTGCGGCAATTGGCGACATTACGTGGTGGCTAGGTGGCTATGAAATAAATTAATTTGAAACGTCATTATTTTATTCGTAAAAATGAATTTCGAAGGTGACGAAAACGTTTTGCAATGTACGGCGTCAGAAATACCAACCTTGACGGCAAATACGATGAACAGTTTACTCCCTGTGAGATCACACGCCAATATTGTTCAGTAAGTTGACGGCAAAACCTACCTAACCACAAAAGTCTCAAAAGTAACAGTAAGTACCTTTTATTTTACTTTGTCCTATGATCTAAAGGTATGCGTAAGCACCACTATAATCATGTTCATTCGGAATATTTTATGCGATGATTAATTAAACCAAACACAGCAAAAATTTCGTATTTGAATAATTTCATTTGCGTTAGACTGATTGACACTCACAGTTCGATGGAAAAACGGTTAGGTCGCCAACATTATAAGACTAAATTTCCATCTTTTTAGTATAATTTTTATAGCACTGTTTTTGTTCATTACGAAACCCAAAACAGTTTCGTAATGGACTTTAGTACGAACGCAAAGTAGAAAAGAAATTATATAGGGCATTGATAGATACTAATATGATACATCGCCTAAAATTATTTTCAACTATACAGCGTGTCTCAAAAATAAGTTACAATACAAACTTGTGTTTTCTTAAATAAAACACCATATGTTTCTTAGCGCTTTTGGATGTAGATTTTTATGACAATGTTTTTAAACTAAACATTTATTGGTCTATTTTGCTTAGTTCTAAAAATAAGACGGTTTTTTTGACAAAAACATGCACTTTTTAAAAATATATTACACAAAAACTAAGACAGCTCCAAATATTTTTTTTCTACCGCAAAGAAGAAGGTACAAGTTATAAGGTTGTAACATTTTTTTTAGTGTGTTGCATTTGCAAAGACAAATCAATGAAGGCGATTGTTAAAAGTTCAATAACTTAACAAATTTAAATAGAAGACCCTATTTATTGTTTTTGCATTTAAGGATTATTAAAATGTTTTTCTAAAATTATTTACTTTTAGGTGTTTATAATCAATAACTAAAAAGATTTTTAACGTTAAAAATTAAAAAAAAAATAATTACTATTTTTTCAGTAGCCAAAAAGTTCACAGTTGCACAAGAGATGGAAGAAATATCACTTAATAATCACTGTTGTGTTAAACTGAATCCATTATTCTTTATTTTTACAATACAAAAATTCCAATTTTAGTATTTATAACAACTTTTATAATCTCTGGATAAATCAACCGATAAGTGATCCGTGGTGGAATTACTATGGTTGTCATAGTATCAACAATGCTCTGATATTGATAGGCATTATTGCTACAATTAATATTGAATGTTAAATAAAGCTTGTTCCAAATCTGGTGGCGAACTGACGTTGCCAAAAATGACCGAATTTTGACACTAAACATATGTTTAGTATTAAAAAAAATATTGTTCATAGGTATCGAACTAAATAATATTTCAAAACCACTGTTATTCTTAAAAAAAAATGTAATAAGTAGGTACTCATATACATAAGATGAAGAATGGTGAACACATTATTAAATTGTTAACGCTTGAAATAATTTTTAAGAATGATATTTCTAACAATCCTTGTTTTCAAAATCACTGAAGCTAAAGCTTTCATCGCTGCTATCTTTGGTTTTAATAAATTCATTAACGATTACATCTAAATAATTTTTCCTACTTAAATATTGGTTTTTATTTGCGATCACCCGATTGCAAAGTGTTGCAAATGACAGCTAAGAAAATTTTAGAGAAAAAAAGTACGCCCATGTATTTTTTTATTTTAACCAAGTGGGCGCATTCCAAGTGTCTTCTCTGTCACTGTCAGTTCGCCACCAGATATGGAATAAGCTCTATCTTTTTATTTATCAATTCTAGACATTAAAAGTTTATTTTTTTGATAGATAATTTATCAATCTATTAGATGCAGAAATTCCATTAAATTCCATTTAATTTTTTTAAGTTATTTTACTTTTAACAAACTTCTTAATTTATTAATCTTTACAAATGCAAAACACCAAAAAATTGCTACAGCTTTAAATTCTGTACCTTATTCTTTGCAGAAGTAAGAAAAAATTTGTTCTAGCTACCTTAGTGTTTGTGCAATAAATTTTTAAAAGTGCAAAAAAGCGTTTTATTTCTAAAACTAAGCAAAACTGACTAATAAAAGTTTAGCGTAAAAACATTGTTTTAAAAGGCTACATCCAAAAATGCCAAGAAACATACGGTGTTTTATTAAAAAAAAATACAAGCTTGTATCGTAACTTATTTTAGGGACATGCTGTATGGTTGAAATAATTTTAGGTGATGTACTAGATTAGTATCTATCAATATCCTATACAATGGACTAATGAACTTTTTCAACTCTGGGACATCCTGTATTAAAAAAACGAGTATCATAAGACCAGTCTTGAAGCACGAAATCAAGTTTAAAAAACGAGAGGCATAAACACAATTTATTTTAAAGAATGAGTGCTTTAAGTTTCTATGAAACAAGTTTTTTTATACTATTTTTTATAATAATATAATTATAATAATTTTCCCTCTTTTTTCCGCTTTTAAACAAAAATGTTTACTTTAGTCGGTTTAGGGACTGTTATGACGTTTGGTAATGTCTTAATTTTAATGTGAAAGAACTTTTCACATGCTAGGTAATTTGGTTATTACGAATAAAATGTATTTTTGTAAATTGCCTCCATTTTGTTTCTCTAATAGGTATATTAAAGAACACGATGTCACCATATTCGTTGTCTTAATAGTCGAAAAGTATGATACTTTAACTTCATTTAACAATTGATATGAAATGTCAGGTTCAGTTTGGGAAGTTGTCACTTCCTTATCAGTTGATATGTAATATGACAGTTCAGGTTGGGAAATGGTTACGTCCTAACCTGAATTGTTATCTCATGTTTTTCAAAATGTAATAAATAGTTTATTGATTTTCCTTGTGAATAAAATATATCGTCCCCTTAGTGTAACAACTAGATAACTTGAAATTTATAATTTTGTGTTTAACTGGAGTTTACACCATGAAAGTAACCAAAAATAATTATTATTAGTCAACAAGTGTGTTATATACTATGTTTTTATAATCTGATAGAAAATATTTTTCAAGTCTTGCAAAAAATACTTTATAAATGCTTCAGATTTCAGTTATCTAGTTGTTGTACTAAGGGGACGATATTGTTTGTGCATTTTTATTAATCAAATGTCGTTATATTTTTGCAATTTTTAATTAGTTGCTCGACGTTCAAATCAGTGCTCTCCATAAAACAGCGAGTAACAAGTTTTTCCATTTAGAATGCTAAAAGCAAGAAGAAGAGCAGCAAGCACGTAATATTTCAACGTAGCGCCGGCTACAAAAGCAAATTATCATATCCGTTGTATAATGTGTTCTTTTGCATCCCCCTACGGTGAATTCCCCTTGAATTATTCCCAGGATTCCAGGCGTAATAGCACGGAGGTGCAAGTGTGTAAGAAATGATTATCATTACCGAAAACGTCTCTTCTACGGCGTGTGATTCCGTAGAGAAGCGGCGCTCTTATGAAGCATCGTCTCTAATTAATCGCTGGAATTCGCAAGAGCAAAAAGAAAATACACCGTTTAGGAATTCTATTAAATACGCCAAGTATCAACGCTTAAGAATTTTCTTGTGGATTTACTAGTTGTATTTTAGAAGTCTAAGTGTTTAATTACAACATTTATTAAAAATTCAGTAAAAAATCTAAAGCTCAGCTCAGCTGATTTTCTGATTTCGTATTTGCAACTGAATAAAATCGTTATTTGCGAAAATGACGTTTGTTAGTCGCAACAAATACCATTGAAAGCAGAAAAAGATTTTTTGATTTATTTTGCAATTGTTGCGTAAGCTATTATAAATTTATAAATAAAGTATATTTCATTGAAATTGGCATAATAGGTGGCTATGGAATTTCGTATTTAAGTGTAGCCCTGAGCATATCCCTGGTATAACAGCTGACGGGGTTTTTATTTTTCTTTGATTACTTACATGGTTTATTGAACTGACATGACTGACATTTGTATTCGTTTTATCACTGTTTTCTTTGGTTGTTCGTTATTCCTACTATTTTTTCAAATTATAATTAAAAGTAGTTCTCTTTAGAACCCCAGATATAAAGTACACGCTAAGGTATGTTTGAAAACATTATCAATTTCTTTTTGTTCCTGTTTTAGGCATTTTAGATTAATGGAATCAAATATACCAATTTGAATTAAGCCAAATTATTTTATCCACGGCAAAACACGATTTTCCAGGCTTCAGTACGCGAAGCTTAATTTTGTACAGATTTCCTTTTTCCACTCCGATCGCAACAACTTTACCATAGTTTAAAAATTCACAATTTTGTCCTACATTTTTAATGACAAAATCCAAACCCTTTTTGGCTGCAACTTTCACGGAAAATAAATTGTGTTTCATCTCCGGTGTGAATAAAACGTCTTTTAAAATTCCTGGAAGCCACTTATTATCAACGAAAGTCTGTATTTTCTACAAAGCAAATAGTGTATGTTTTTAGTGTCAAAACTACACCTACAAAGGAATGAAACTTTTTATGAAGAAAAAACTCTCTCTGAAAACCTTTGAACGAGGGTTCTTTAAAAATCAAATTTTAACTATCCTAACCTCACCTTTTTTTTGACAAATTTAGTTCCTTATTAATATGTAAAGCCTTTTTCACATTTAAAGCGCAGTTTACACAATCATGGCCTACTGTTATGCCAATTTAAATGAAATGTATTATAAATACCTAATTTAAAATAAAATTCGTTAAATTTGTACTAGTTTATATGTGCGGGATAATCTTTGTAAAGGGTTACGTTTCGAAACCGCACCTATATTTATTATGCAGAAGGGTCGGCATCCGCAGTATGTACAACATGAAACTGAATGACCCATGGAAAGTGGTCTTTCCATCACGTTCCACACATAGGAAATTTCAGACAAGGAATTGAAATCCCAGAGATTTGAATTATTTGTAGTCAAAAATAAATCCATTGCCGGTGGTACAAATAGAATTCAACTACGAGTATTTTGGATATTAAATAATGATCAAAATAGAGATAATTAATTAACAAACATAAGAACATTAAAATACAAGGTGTGCCAAAACTCGCGACCCAGAAAAAAATGTTACGTAAGATAAGATACCAAAAACATGGAAAAAATTCTGTCGAAAAAATATTTAGTAAAGAACAAAAATTTTTCAATAAAAGCCACAAAGCTAATATTTAGAATACAGCTTTCTTGTTTCCTCTTCTAATACCCTGTAGCAATAAAACTTGAAATATTATTTTTCCAATAGAAATAGTCAAGTGTAAAATTTAAACTCGCATAACTTCGACATTTTTATAGATATTTTTTAAACATTTTTCCCATGTACCTGGTGTTTTGCCTTTTTTCTAGGGCGCTAGTTCTGGCGCATCCTGTATAAATGATAATCAAAGTAGAGATGATTAATTAACAAACCTAATAACGTTAAAATCTGGAGTGGGTAGAGGAAAACAAACCCTGTTTAAATTTTTTTATTCAGAAACGATAGATTGAAAATTATTTTTGCCAAATTACAATTACTTAAAAACCGAAAGAATAGTGAATTTTTTAATGTCAACCAGAATAGTATATTATTCAACAAGTGAAACAGTTGGCCATTTCCACGAAGATGAAATTTACGATGCAATCCGAAGACGAGTAAAAATGGCTATTTCTCACGAATTTAATACTATACTTTTTCTAATTTTAAAAAGTGACTGTAATATTTTATTTTCATTGTCAACATACAGGGTGTGTCAGAACTCGCGCCCTAGAGAAAAATTTGAAGTAAGACCAGGTGCAAGGAACCTATGATTATGTTTATACCTATACCTACAAAATTTTTAATAAATATCATTGTTAGAAATCCCAATACTTCTAATGTGGGGTTTAGTCGGAACAGCCTGTATTTCTCAATCTAATTGTAAAAACGGTATTTCAGTACCTATTTTAAAATTTGGTTATAAAAATTTGTTTGGTGTTTTACAACTTAACAAAAAAA
This sequence comes from Tribolium madens, assembly GCF_015345945.1. Taxonomy (NCBI): domain Eukaryota; kingdom Metazoa; phylum Arthropoda; class Insecta; order Coleoptera; family Tenebrionidae; genus Tribolium; species Tribolium madens. The sequence continues at coordinate 3,211,679 of NW_025401050.1, read as the reverse complement.
AATTGTTACATGTGAAAACATTAGGAATTTGGGCGTGAAAAACCTCGTACATAAATAGTTAATAATCTTCTGACACAAAATGACATTTCAGTTGATTAGTACTATAAATATGGATCACAACGATTGAGTCTTTTAACATTGCATTTTAATTATTTAGACTGAAAACTCTGTTGATTAAAATGTGCTTTAAATTACCCAATAGTCGACATTTATACGATATGGCTCCATTTTTATATTGATTGAATTTGTAAAGCTTTTTTGTTTGTGTTGAAAAGCGATTACAAATGTTTGCTTCATTTCAAATAGGCCACATCCAAATAATTTGTTACATTGGTGCAAATCGTCCTTTATTTTCCTATAAAGCTAATTAATGTTTACGAAGCGCTTTGACCCTTTTTAGGCTCAATTTTTATCAATAATGATCCAAAAACTTCAAAAGAAAGTCGTTTTGTGGTTTAACCTTTTTAATTCTGTGGTTATCCTTTGATACTCATTTTCATCGTGCTAGCTTTGATTTTCTATTAAAAAATAACCAACAGTAAGATTTAAATAAGTTAAGAAAACGACGTTATTTCTTCTTGAATTTAGAGATCAATAGTTGGCTAGAAAAGTCGTCGTAAAATATTCTTTCAGTGTCTAGTGATGCTAAACTTAAAGTGCTAAATTTAATCTGAGAAATTCCCTGGTAGATGCAGATTCCAACTTTGCAACTTAACTCAATTCACTCGTCACTTACGGCTACTTTTCCAGCTTGAAATTCGTCAATTCGAAGAAAAATACGAAACGTTGATGTACTTTTCACTTATTTTTATATTCAGAAAAGTCTTCAATACTAATGCGTTTTTAATGTGGGACTTCACTGCTGTTTCCACTATTATACATACCAAATGTCACGACAAACGGATTGTTTCACAAAAAAAGATAAATTAATATTTCGATTGCTATTTATGTCGGTTTTGTGATTGATCTATTTCGTTTATTAAAAAAAGCACGTACAATAATTTAGATCACAAATTGCCAATGTTTGGATTTGTGGCACGCCAAAAGCTAATCTGAATATCAATTTTTCGTCAAGATTTAATTAAGTTTCTTTCGACGTGTCATTTGGTGGAAATTTTCTTCAATGCACAAACTTATAAAACCTGAAGTCCATCAAAGTCACACGACGTTAAATATTTTAACGTGCGGTAACACTTCATTACCATCTTGACGCTGCTGCGGGTTAATATATCATGTACAATTCACGTCAAGTTAAAAAGCGTCGACACGGAACATGCGAGGAATGTCTCATTTATGCCATTATTACTGGGTGGAAAAGTTTCACTTACCATCACTCATCCGAATGTATTCTACAACAGTCACAGTGCAAAAAAATAGAAAAAATGTACACTTTCTTCTTGGGATTTTTTGAGGACTATAGGAACCTCATCTTGTCGTGGTTTGTATTTTTTGAAATTAAATAAACGTGCTTCTTAAAAATTAAACAAAATTGGAAGAATAAAACGATAGTGGAAAGTTTGGAGTATAATAATAATAAAACAATTTATTGTTAAAAAAAAACTGTTTATTTATACAGAGTGCGCCAGAACTCGCGCCCCAGAGAAAAATGTAAGATAAAATACCAGGAACATGGAAAAAATCGAAAAAAATTACAAACTTTAAAATTGCTCCAAATGCATTCATAGGAGTGTAAAAGACCCAGAAAAGTCTTACAACGTTGTAGATAGGCAAGAAACAAATGTTTTAAAAATGTGTATGTATGCAATATACAGGTTGCGCCAGAACTCGCGCCCCAGAAAAAAAAAATGTCATGTAAGAGTAGATACCAAAAACATAAAAAAAATTCTATCTATAAAAATTTCGAAGTTATGAGAGCTTAAATTTTGCACTTTAACTATTTATTTCGGTTGAAAAAAGTTTTTTGCTACAGGCTAATAGAAAAAAAAACAAGGATGCTGTATCCTAAATTGTAACTCTGTTTAATGGTATAATGGCTTTTATTGACAAATTTTTTTACCTTTATTAAATAATTAAAAAAAAACATATATTAAATAGACATAAAAAATGTCAAATGTCAAAAAATAAATGTCAAAATTTTATGACAGATAGAATTTTTTAAACATTTTTTTCATGTTCCTGGTATCTTATTTTACTTGATATTTTTCTCTGGAGCGCGAGTTCTGACAAACCCTGTATTTCATTAAAATTGTTCAATAAATAAAAAAAAAACATTTTATCAAAAAAAAATCTAAAAATTTTTGAGAAATTTTCTGAAATTAAAGAGAAATGTGTTACAAACAAATGACAAAAAATATTAATAACTAGTAACATTAAAAAAAATATCTTTCGAGAATAACATAAAATCAAAGCCTGTGAGGAAATCTAAATTAAAATTCAGTTACTCTTTTAAAATTAAATAACGAGATAAGCTATAAGGATAAAGATATCCTTAAGGGCTTGCCGCATTGTTAATTTGTAGAAAATTAAATAAAGATTTGAACCCTAAAGCAAGGCTTTGGGTATGACCTGATTTTTAAGGTCTCCTATCTTCTAAATTTACTACTGTAAGCTGGCAAGAACAAAATGAACGTTTAAATATAATTTAAAAAAATTCATTGTTGAAAAACAATAAAATTTATAACTCGTACAGATTATTATAATTGAATACAGCAAATAAATATAATCAAAAAAGAAAAGGAAATACTAATTTTGCATAATGAAATTAAGTTCAATAGTCGATATACAGACTTAATTAATATTACAAAAAACAATATTTGAGACTCATTATAGAATAAGACGATTACCCCCCCACGGTGGTTCATAGGGCTTGCGGTAGAGATAAACAAATTTGCTTTTCTTAGGACAGGCACGTTTCAAAGGTTTGTAGGAAGAGATGGTCCGTAACAGAAATTTGATTTTGAGCTTTCATAAAAAAAAATATTAAATTAATTTTAATATTCAGCTATATTTTGAGATTGTTTTTTTACAAACCTGCAATCACTTTAATCTTAAACTAATATATAAATTCCCAAATTTTTGCCTGTAATAAATTAAAAGCCAACTAGGAAAATTCCTGAATACGGCTCTTTTGTAAATCTTCAGGATATTACCACCAGCAGTGAAAAATTATTACGGCCGACCGCAAGGCTGCTTAACCCTCAATAAAGCTTTGCATACGTCAATCCCAATTATTCCTGGTTACGACTATAACGAATAATATTGGTATGTACAGGGTGCTACATTTTGGATGTCCGAATAGGGAATCTCATAAACTAAGAGCCAAAAACGAGTAATACATTCTGGGACTCATTTTTTGAGGAAATAATATTGGTTAAAACCGCATCCCGCTATCGTCTTTTGTTTTCGACTTATAGACAAAAATTGACATTTTAGTGAAATCTAAAAAAATCCATATCTTCGTTATTATAGAAGACACAGATTTGAAATAAAGACATTATAGAGGCACTTTTTTACGTAGAATTTAATAATATAGTTAACAATGTTTTTCAGTTGTTTGTTTAGCTGTAATAAAATAAAATTCCATTTTTTTATATGTGAATCATAGATGGCTATGTCCTTTTTAAAAAGCTTGTTTTTTTCTTGTATAAAAAATATATATTTGTAACAAATTATTATAATACATTTTTAGCAAAAAATTATCTTTGATTTTTGTTCGCAGTTGGCCATGAAAAAATGTTGCATCTTCAACTATAAGGATTTAAACTATATTATTCAACCAGTGTCACTAATGAAAAGTTTTCTAAGTTAGTACTTAGTAATGAAAAAAAATGCAAAATAAATCGTAAATCAACTTATTGGCGACTAATAATATTTCTTTGTTTTTAAACAAGCTAACATTACCATTGTAACTTCTAGCGATACATAGTGTTGTAAAAAAAAAGTCGCTTCAATTCTTCAATAAATTATATTTTATATGACATAAAAATGACGATATGGCTATTCAAATACCCAAATTCCGTCTATGTAGAACGTTATCCTATACCTTCATTAGATCATCAAAAAAATGTTTTTTCTAATTGTGTTGACTGTTGACACATTTGTTTTTCCAATTTTTGCATTTTATAAAAATATGTTATAATACTTCTACGGTATCGTATTTTTATAATTTTTATAAATAAAAGTAGGATGAGTATCCAAACATTGATAACGAAAACAGTTTTTGGTGTTTAGATTTACTAAACAGTGATACTTTGAAGTTCGCTTGATAATAGTAGATTACATATCGAGGTGAGAAATCCTTCATAACCACGAAGCGCTGCTGTCAGTAATAAGCCAAAGTGCGACCACCAAAATTCGTAAACAATTTTATTTACAATCATACTCCTTAAAAAACAGAAAACCAATAAATAATAATTTATCAAATTTTGAAAAACCTAAAATATGATAGTTCATAAAATATTTCAATATAAGAGCTGAGGATTTTACTAGTTCTCCGTACTTTTCTTTAAAAATTTAATAAAAGATTTCTTAATAAATAAAGAACTTGAAGAAGATAGAAAAAAGTAGAAAAAAACTGAACTTCCAATGAACTTTGAAAACTATTTTAATCACATATTTTAATTTAAAGGTTGTCTAAATAAACAAATCCCTATTGTATAGACTTATTATTTTTTTGGTGTTTTTTCGACATTTATTATGTTTGTTGTATACAGGGTGTTCGGTCCAAGTCGCCCCGGCTGATAACACCTAAACTTACTTCTTTTTTTTTAAGTAAATATTTAAGTAATAATATTCGTTCTTGGTTTTCTTAATTAATGTATCAAATTTTTTTAGCACATGTGGTGTTGCCGGAAATGCTACCAAATTTAGTTTTTCAAATGGAACACCAATGTTTTTTTCCCTGCAAACAATAATAATTGACATGAAAAATAACCAGTATGTATTACATTTTGCGTAACACAATGCAATCAAAAAACATCTTAAATCTTAGAATTTTATAAGAAAATTGGTCGCGTAGCCTGATTTTTAATTTTAAAGGAAAGGTGTGAATAAAAAAAATGCTTGTATACAGTTTAATTGTTGGTTTGACAAATCTAATTTGTCAGTTGATGAGCGAGTTCTCTTATGGAAACTCTTGGATTTTCTTCGATTGATAACAGAACATTCAGATTTCTATTTTCTTGTTCTTCACAAAGAACCACAGGTTGTTTAGTTTTAAGAAGCGAACCTATTCGTCTCAGTTGTTTCAATTCGACTAAATTTCCAACGATTTGAGTGAACTCTATTTGAGTATTTTTCTCTATACTGTCTTTCAGCTTCCGCTCTATTTTTATTGCACTTAAAAAACACTTCAAGCTGATCTACCAATTCGTCGTAATTAATATCATCCATTATTAAAGATCTCAATAAGATTTATTGACAAATTAGGCTTTGTCAAACTAACAATTAAACGGTATCCAAGTATATTGCTTTTTTCATGAATACCTTGAGAAGTAAAATCCGCCTACGTTGCAAAATTTGCAATAAAATTCAAAAATTTAAATTGTTTTCTGAGTGCATTATGTAAAGTAAAATGTAATAAATAGTGGTTTACCGTATTTTTCATGTCAATTATTATTGTTTCGAGCAAAAAACATAGGTGTTCCATTTGAAAAACTAAATTTGGTAGCATTTCCGGCTACACCGGATGTGCTCAAAAAATTTGATGCATTTACTAAGAAAGCGAGCAATGAATAGTATTATTTGAAAATTTAGTATTTGAAAAAAAAAGTAAGTTTAGGTGTTATCGGCCGGGGCGACTTAGACCGAACAACCCTGTATAAAAGTGGATGTGCGTCTAGTCTTTGCATTCATTCGGCATCCTACGCGTAAACATCGTCCTGTCTTTCCGACAATCCGTTAGTTACACGCAAATTACGCCCGATTGAAATCATAAATAAGCCAATTTATGGCTTGCCGCGTTCTCTGTACATCTTAATGAAACAGTCTCGGCAAATGTATAAATCTCGTCCGCCTTACGCATCAAGCGAAGCTTTCCCCGCATTTAATTAGGAACCGCCACCGCGCCGCCGACGAATGCCGCCACCAACTCGAACAATGCATTGTTTTTGGCATGGCGCGTGTTGTACTCGTACGTTCGACGCATAAGTGGCGCCCTATAAACAATTACTGAATATTAGATTGAGTTTGTTCAGAAATGGCGTCATCGCGGGAACAATGAGCAAATTTCGTCTATTGTTGGTTGAACAAATAACTCGACTGACGCCGGAAAATACGAGTTGCATACAAGGCGTGTTTATTTTTCATGAATATTAAAAGGCGACATGCCACTTTTAAGTCTATTATTATTATTATTACGGGACTGGTTTAGACACTAATGCTTAACGCCTGCAATGATATATTATTTGCATGCCAACCAGCTTTTACTTACCACGTTTATTGTGGAGGTCTACGACTCACCAAAATGAAACAATATTTTTAATATTTATACAGGATCATTCAAATAAAATGTTGACCCTTACGAAAAATAGGTCAATGTATGATAAATAGGCAACCAATTTTGTGTTTAAAATAGGGATACCTAAAGATTAGGATACGACACGATGTAAAATAAAACGTCCCCCTGCACTTGTTCCTTTCCCGTTTAAGTTTTAAGAGCAATGAAATAAAAAAATGGCTGTATTTACCACGGGCGCCCGCAGAAATTTTTCTCAGGGGGAGTAAAAGACAAAAACACTAAAACTAACTAACTAAAGTCGATATTTATTATTTATATAACAACGCAAAAATGAATAGTTCTCATCTCGCATTTTCAAATTTTTAGTCCTTAAATAAAAAGTGAATTTTTCTTGGTTCTTTTCCGAATTCGCTTATAATTTCTTGACAAAATGTTTCATGTTCCGAGATAATTGTTTCCCTGTGGACACTTATCATGCACAATCCATTCATTGTAGACCGTATAACCATGTTTTTACCCGTCGAAGTGTACTAAAAGACCTTTCGATAGTACATTTTGTCTTATAGAACATTTAGCAATTTGCGCCCCGTCTCATATTTTTGAAAATGCTGCGAATACGGTTAAAGGTACAAGGAAAATATAAAAAAAAAGTTGTAGAGAATAATATTTTCAAGAAAAAAGTCCGCGAGAGACCTCTATTTTCCAATGGTTTAGGTCCTAAAGAGGCTCACGTCATTTTACCGGTGATCAAGAGACAAAAAATTAATTTAAACCAAAACGGTTGAAGATAGACATATCGAAAACAATATTAAAAATAAATTATGAACAATTATCAGTTTGCTCTCGCCCAATATTTTTGAGAACGCTGCGAATATGGTTAAAAATATAAAAAAGTGTAAGAAACAAAATTGTAGAGAATAATATTTCTACATAAAAGTCCGCAAGACCATATTTCTATCTTCAACAGTTTAGGTTTAAATTGCTTTAAAGTCTTCCTCTGGCACTGAATCACCAGTAAAAATGAAACGAATCCGTCGCTTAACGTCTTTGTGGCCTAAACCATTAAAGAATTGAAGACTTTTTACTAGAAAATTTTAATTTCTACAACTTTCTTTTTTGAATTTTTCTTGTATCTTCAAACGTATTTGCAGCATTTTGATAAACATGAAACGGAGAACAGATTTTAAATTTTAAATATTTTTTTCTTACATTTCTCGTGAAAAATTTAGTCGTTCGTTTTTCACAGCTTATTAAGAATGTAAAGCTCAACATTTTTGCATTTTTTTCCAAGCAATTAGTACACTGGTTGAATTTAAATTAATTTATAACAATTTAAAATTGAGACGGTAAAACGCTCTAAGCGCCCTCACTTTTACTCCTCCGTACTAATTTTATTGGGTCCAAAAAATCGAGTAATTTTGTATCTCGTTTCGTCTCCTAGTATGTAGTTCTCCGTAGTTTAAAATACTATTTTTTATAATAAAGGAATAGACAGTTGCAAATTATGTCAGGGAATTTTGTTACTTTTTATTGCAAAATCAATTCGAATTGTAATTAATTCGTGACAATCCTAAAAGTGAACTATGTATACTATGTACAACAACTCTGAATAAACGAATATAATATTAATTTTGACACAGTTTGCCTGTATGCCATATAAAATACCTAGGAAAAAGAATTCCATCAAATCATGTTTTTCGGAAGATTATGAGCAACTGACGGCAAAATAAACAATTTGAAAACGTCCGATAATTTGTTAATTTCTTGCTGTTGTTTTTTATTATTACACTGTTGAGTTTTGAATTTATTTTTTTTTTGAAGTTTTCAATGACAATAGTCAAGCACCGACTTTAATTATTAGATTTAAAATAGTTAATACTTTACATAAAGTATTATATGTTGCCTATTTTTACTGCTTCATGTAGTAACAAATAATATAGGCACCCTGTGCTTTAAATTTTGTTTTACACTTTTGATTTTCTACTAACTATAATGATTATAATTTTCATAGCATAACTCACAGATGAATGTAATTTTTTCTAGCAAATGCTTACTTTTTCATGTAATCGTTAAACTTTATTAATAGTGGAGGAAGAAAGTGCTAATATCGCAATGAACGTTTTATACATTTTGTTTTTAATTACGTCCCACAAAAATATATCTAATGGTGTAAAATAGGGGCTTTATGAAAGCCAAGAATGACTACTGTCTCTATTAATTCACACTTTTTGACTAAGTAGTCACGAACTCTTTTCTGAAAATGTGGGAGAGCCCCATCTTTTTAAGAATCTTCTAGCGAACCTGACTAGATGCGGATAATTTTCAAGTTCAAAAACTGTTTGCTTTCTGTTTCTTTATGAACAAAAATTTGTGTGTAGGCTTTCCCATTGCGGTGGATTTTTTTGTTTTATAGCAGCAAAAACAGAAAATAAATTGAAAAATTCAGTTTTCATATAGGTACCAGAATTCTCTAACTTTGCAACAAACAAACAAAAAAAACATTTTGAATTTAGAAAATTATCCATGAACAAAAACACGATTAAACCCGTCATACCAAATTTTATTTCAAACACAACGCGTTTCAACCACAAAGGGGTCATCCTCAGATTAGAATAAACTAACTAATTTAGCAAGGTTAATGCCTTATATACTATTTTTTCCCACTTTCACTTCCTCTACCCCCAACTAACGAGTAGAGGGGAGAAAAGGGAATGGGGCCGTTGTCTGAATTCATGAGATTATCTCTATTTTTAAATATTTCAAGACTCTTGAAAGCGTCAAGAAATTTACAATTATTGACTATTCTAATAATTTTTAAATTAGTTTCATTGATTCTATGGTCTTGTTTAAAAATATTTTGGGCCACACTTGATTTTTCAAATCTATTATATCTTAAATGTGTTCTTTAAATCTAGTTTTAACTGATCGACGTATTTGCCCAATATATTTTTGTTCACAATCTTTACAATTAATTTCATGAATCCCCTACGTTTTCTAAAGGTCCCACTTTATCTTTAGGATTACCAAGAAAACTTTTGAGACTTCTACCAGAGTTGTAAAAAACTTGAAAGTCAAGATATTTGAAAATTTTACTCAAACCTCTTGTGATTGAGAGAGTATAAGGTAAAGTTATAAACTGTGTTTGCTCTGGTTTGTTTGTAAAAGTCCTGGAATTACTGACCATTTTTCTATACTTAACTTTCTGAACCATTTTGTTAATTATGTTTTGTTAACGTTGCATGAGTCAAGAGAAAATTAACAAGCCTCTGAATCAAAAAGTTAAAACTCGCCATTTTATGTTGAGGATGTGAGTCAGCGGCGATATAGCAAAGTGTTTTTCCTATAAATATCAAATTTTAATGAGTTATTAGTTCTTATTACTAAAGTATCTAAAAATGGTAACTTTCTTTCTACTTCTTTTTCACAAGTGAAATTAATACTTTCAAAGCGGTTGTTTAAAATTTCGAGGAAATGCTCAATGGTACATTTATTAAGATGAAAAATAACAAAAATGTCATCCACATACCCTAACCAAACTCTAGGAAAATATTTGAGCTCATTTCTAAATCCTTCTCAAATCGGCTCATGAAAAGGTTGGCTAACAAAGGTGACAAAAAATTCCCCGAAAATTGAAAAATGTTTTGCTTCATGCAAAGTTCTGCGAGTCGAATATATTGATAACTTGCTGATCCAAATTATTTTGGAGCAACAAGTCTTTTAAGTATCTTAAAGTTTGTGGAATCGGAACACTCGGAAAAGGAGAGCTAACATCAAACGAAACTAATAACTCATTTTCAAGCAGTGTAATATTTTTGATCTTATTTATAAATTCTAAAGAATTTTTAACTGAAAAACTAGGCTGCTGAAGTGGTAACTTATTAAATTCGTTAGTTAACCATTTTGAAGTCTTTGTAGTTGGAGCTGAAACAATTGGACGGAATGACTTTCCAGGTTTGTGAATTTTTAGAAGACAGTAAAGTTTAGGAACAATGGAAGTAGAAAAAAAGCAGGAAGTAGAAAATTATCCAGTTTTTTTCACCCCAATTAATATTCTATTGTAATAAAAGTACAAAAAGTTGTAAACATTTCTGCCGCCTCTCGACTCACCATTTTGGCTCTCTCGACCGGCTAAAAATGTTATCGGTCATCCAACTCCATGAATTTGCAGAAAAATCAGGTCCGGCTGAAAAATGAGTCAGTCCGGTTCGATTTTTAGGTGATTTATGCTCTCTCGATGTAAACTGTTCGTTGCGCGTTCATTGTTCAAGTTCGTATGCTAAGCAATTTTTTGCTCGAGTGAATTTCGGCGAGATTATGGACGTTGGTCAAGCGGAAACACGCAATCTCAGACGGTTCACCGTTATTTATCTGCTTCAGATTTTGACTCTGGAGAAAAATAATCACGTTGAATCGATCCGAGTTAATTACATTTTTCGCTGGGAAAAAATACATAAATAGAAAATGTAATAAGACAAGCCCGAGGGCATGAATCGCACTGAATATAGAAGAAACCCTGAAATAAAGCGTTTGAAAGGAGAGACAGTTCGTGTGGAAACGAAACGTGACGAATAGAAGCTTTCTGTTATTGTTACAACCTAAAGAATTCGCTTGTAACGGGCGTTATTTATAAGTATCGAATAGGTTCTTTGAATGACGTTCCTCCTATATTAACTACATTTCACGATGCTGTAATATAGAGAAAAAACTTTGCTGAAAAGCTTCGTCTCACTTAAAAATCCATATATTTCAAAGAATAGAACGCTTTCAAAAGTTCTCTTAAGCGATACGTGCTGAAATTAACACATTCCGGTGATTTCGTGACGAAATATTGTAAATTTTCCAAAGAATTGCTCTATTGTTCACTTGCCTCGTAAAGATTATATTTTATATCAGGAGAAGGGAATATCACTTGTAAGATTTCTAATCAACAAACAAAGTCTTCAATTTTTCACTTTAACGATGCAACGCTTTACTTCTGATCGCATTTATTGATCTATTGAAACATTGTAAATGTGACAAAACACATCTCAAACGTTACGTGACAAAGAACTGTTAATCTTCAAGAACTGTGAAAGAATTTAATAGCTCAAGTGTAGTCGTAAAGATTAAAATTTATTTTATAGGCACACAAATTAGAATTTTCTATTGAACACAAAACTAAAAAAAAAAAACACAGCTTGTCCTTTATTTACCCAAGTGATATATAGAGTGTCCTAGCAAGTTGAAAAAGTTCATTACAGACCTTTAAATGGCAAAATTAAAAAAAATTATATAGGACATTGATAGATATTAATCTAATCTAATACATCGCCTAAAATTATTTTCAACTATACAGCGTGTCTCAAAAATAAGTTACAATTTAAACTTGTGTTTTTTTAAATGAAACACCATATGTTTCTTAGTGTTTTTGGATGTAGATTTCTATTACAATGTTTAAAAAAAAAACACGAAAAATTTTCACTCATATGCATATCCCCAAAAATTAATTTTCTTAATTTTCAGGACGTTCAAGTGACAGACTTGCGGTCTAATAAATTTCAGCGACATTCCTATATTGTGTGGTCTTTTCAGGACTGGTAATATGGTCACTGACAGAACGCTTGAAAGTGACTTAACGCTTACATTCGATCACTTTAGCCATTCTTGAAGCTAACCCACAAGCTTTCAGCATAATTAATAAGCGAAGATATACAGAGTGTCCGTTAAAAAAAAGTAGAGTGTTGTAACTCTGGCATTAATAATGGAATTTAGATTTCTTGTAAAAAAGTGTTTTAGTTAAAAATGTCTAATTTTTAAGTTTTCGCTTAAAAAAATAAAAACGAGAAGTACAAATTACCGTTTTTGTAACTAAAAGTGACACATCAAACTTTCTTTCAGGCAATTGTTAGCGCAAGTTTGCACTAATTCAGCCGACCTCTTATTATAATAACTGAGATCCCCACACAATGGAACTTGAGAAACGGGCACCCAGTATACAGGGTGAACAAACTAACCTCTCCAAACAACACTTTTACAAATATAATGTTTCAGAATGAATTACTTAGAAATAAACTCGTGTGTTCCAAAAATACTCTAGACCGCAGTAAATGCAGGGTGTAAAAAAATGGGAACAAAGAGTAATCTAAGATTTTCCAGGCCAAAATAAAGCGATTTAACCCAACCCACCTCTATACCAAATTACACCGTTTAAAAGTTAGGGGGCGAAATAGTTTAAAAATTATTTTCGCTTTTATTTAATAATAACTTTTTAATGAATTAATCAGTTTTTATAAAATTTGGTACAGAAATTTGAAATCAAAACCACATGTTTTAGTTCTATTTCTTTTATTTCATTATTATTGTACATACTTATTAAAAAGTTGACACATTTTAAGCCATATTTTTGTTATACAGAGTGTTCTAGCGAGTTGAAAAAGTCCATTATTGACCTATAAATGGTAAAATAAAAAAAATTATATAGGAAATTGATAGATACTAATCTAGTCCATCGCCTAAGATTATTCTCAACTATACAGAATGTCTCAAAAATAAGTTACAATACAAACTTGTGTTTTTTTAAATGAAACACCATATGTTTCTTAGCCTTTTTGGATATAGATTTTTATGACAATGTTTTTTTAGCTAAACTTTTATTGGTCGATAATAAGACGTTTTTTTTTGACGAAAACATGAACTTTTAAAAAATTTATTATACAAAAACTAAGACATCTAGAAATGTTTTTTTACTACCGCAAAGAAAAAGGTACAAGATAAAATGTTGTAAAATTTTTTAGTGTGTTGTATTTACAAAGATAAAAAAATAAAGGAGTTTGTTAAAACTTCAATAACTTAAAAAATGTAAATGGAACACTCTATTTATTGTTTTTGCATTTAAAAGAATATTAAATTGTTTTTTTTTAATTATTTACTTTTAGGTGTTTACAATCAATAACTAAAAAAAATATTTAAAAAAATAATTACTATTGTTTCAGTAGCCAAAAAGAACACAGTTGCACAAGAGAAGGAAAAAATATCACTTAATAATCACATTTGTGTTAAACTGAATCCATTATTAATTTTTACAATAAAATAATTCGAATTTCAGTACTTATAACGACTTTTACAATTTCTGGATAAATGAATTGGTTAGTGATCCGTGGTAGAATTACTATGGTTATCATAGTATCAACAATGCCCAGATATTGATAGGCATTGTTGCTACAATTAATATTGAATGTTAAGTATCTTTTCATTTATCAATTCTAAACATTCTAACATTTAACATTATTAGATGCAAAAATAAAAAATAGGGTGTTCCATTAAAAATTTTTAAGTTATTTAACTTCTAAAAAACTTCTTAATTTATTAATCTTTACAAATGCAAAACACTAAACAGTTTCTACAGTTTTAAATTCTGTAATTTGGTTTTTGCAGAAGTAAGAAAAAATTTGTTCTAGCTGTCTTAGTTTTTGTGTAATAAATTTTTAAAGGTGCATATTTTCGTCAAAAAACGTCAGGGGGCACGTTGTATGTAGTCTATTTTTAATATTTACGGATAAAATCACTATCTTATTCACTCTGTACAACATAATTATGCAAAATTTGTACTAGAATTTAAGGTAATTTCAAGAAACTTAATTTTGACTCACTCACAAATTTTCGTCGTATTGATTCCTTGTGATGCTTCCAAACACAACAATACCTCATCAGCGTCGGCTAATTTCAGCACCGATAAATATTTGACTCGGATGGCAGTAGTAAACAGCAAATAGCACCTAATTCATCAAAGGAAAGCTCTTGAGTGTCGTTTTGTTTTACGATGTTTCATTTTATCGATCAATCTTTTTACAATTTAAATTTCAAATAACAAGCCGAGGTATTCGGAAGACTGAAATTAAATTTAAGCTAAACGTATCAGGACTGCTCTTGTAGTGCTACACCAGGAGCGGATTACAGTGTTATTTAAATGCATGCAACTGTATATTAATTGTATGTTTACAGCGGTACTTCCCCTATGGCATTTAGCTGCTTCATTATTCATTTCAGGTGGCTAATTACGTTACTATTTACTTAGTGTCACGTGTGCATTTAATTTAATAGAAACGCGGACGACTTATTATTAAGCTCATAAAGTCATAAATAAACCGAAATTCTGAAACAGACAACCTCAAGGATAACCCAGCCTATGCCCTACTTAAGGTCACATTTGACTCACTTTAACTGATACCACAGTCGCAATTTCAGTTTGATACAGTTTATAATTAACTAGTTAAGCAACTTGCCGTAACTTTAATAACTTTCGGCTACAACTATGATAAATTGGACGTTCCACAGAGCGCACTTTTCTCAAGAGATTTTTTCCTCCTAACTAAACAAACTGAATCGATCGGTCAAATTACAATACATTGCGGAATTTCGGTCACTTGCAAGTGAAGCTTTTCAAATAGATTGGTTCAAAGTTCCAGATTTTTACTCGATTTACAGGTAAAACTTTAATTGAATTCGTTTCGATAAAGCCGCTTTTTGTAACGATTTTATGTTTGGGTGGCGGTTTTGACGTGCGGTGAGTGAAAACAGGTGGTGAAATTGTGTCGTAATGACGAAACAAAACGCTATTGTGAGGTTGGCGGGTCTGAAACGAAAGTTTCAATAATAACAATACAAATTGACTCTAGTTTTAAATTGTTTTGCTTAGGAAACACGCATGCAGTTAATGCAAAAGCAAAAGCAACAGCTATATTCCTCAATCAATTTGCGTTTTAATTTGGTGGTTTTTTAACAGCGGTGAAAATAATCACAAAAACAGCAAATAGTATATTAAAGAACAAGTTTTATAAGGGTTGATTTGGCGCACGAATCCCAAGTTAGAAAACGAGCCGTAGGCGAGCTTTCTATGGGACGAATGCGCCAATGCCATTATAAAACGAGTATTTTATGCCATTTTTTCTAATTTGCGCCCCCTTTTTTCTTATTTTAATTAAAAAAATATATTTTTGTCGTCTAGAGAACTTTATGTTAGTTGGTATCGGTTGGTAACACTCAGCGCCCACCTGATTTTATGAATCATTTCTGCCGTCTGTCAATAAAAATAAAATTTACAAATTATTAGTTATTAGTGTTACAACATAATAATAATAAATAAAATAGGAGCCAACAGAATTTTGTTTGCACTCCGCCAGAAATTCGCGAAATTGCCGAATTGCAGAAGCGGCACACAAAAACTAAATAACCCTAAATTCATTAAAGTACAGTGTGCTTTTATAGATAGCCATAAACGACTCCTACTGAGAGAAGTTAATAAACGTATTATAAACGCAAATTAGAAAAAAAAGTATAAAAATACAGTATTTTCATTTTATTGTAACAAATTTGAACAGGTGATAATATATTCAGTTTTAAGACAAAAGTTTCCTATAAACATGTATCGAAAAATGTTATCCAAGGAAGCTACACCCTTTGAAAGAAGTTCGTTTTTAATGGGTTTTTTAAATGTTTTAGAATAGATAAAATTAGAAAAGTTGGTACAGCTTTTAAACACCTAAACGAATTCAAAGATCAAATATCGAAATTTTTATTTAGGGGTGTCCCTGAAGGAGGTAAGAGTAAAACGGATTTAATTTTAAATGTTTATGCTGTGCAAAGTTTGTAACATAAATTTTAAAATGATTTTACTCAAAAAAGTTGCATCGACAAAAAGCAAGGAAAGTGGTAAAAAACTTCAGCTAAAATAGTTAGAGTATTTTTTATCCTAAACCTCCCAGTTTAGGACGCTCCTAATAAACAATTGCAATATTTTATCTTTAATTTCATTTAGGTGTATAAAGGTAATCATCAACTGTGCCAAATTTTGTAATTTTTTCTAAAATGGTTTCTGAAAAATACGTTGATTTATTCAGAGATTGTAAAAGTCGTTATAAATACTAAAATTTGAATTATCTTATTGTAAAAATAAAGAATAATGGATTCAGTTTAACACAAATGTGATTATTAAGTTTCTTCTATTTCTTGTGCAACAGTGTAGTTTTTGGCTACTAAAACAATAGTATTTTTTTTAATGTTTAAAGTTAAATATCGTTTTATTTATTGATTCTAAACACCTAAAAGTAAATAATTTTAGAAAAACAATTTCATAATCTTTTAAATGCAAAAACAATAAATAGGGTGTTCCATTTAATTTTTTTTAAGTTATTGAACTTTTACAAACGCCTTCATTTTTCTATCTTTGCACATGCAACACTAAAAAAATGTTACAACCTTATACCTTGTAGCTTCTTCTTTGCGGTAGTAAAAAAATATTTCTATATATCTTAGTTTTTGTGTAATAAATTTTTAAAAAATGCATGTTTTCGTCAAAACAAAACGTCTTATTTCTAAAACTAAGCAAAATCGACTAATAAAAGTTCAGCTTAAAAACATTGTCATAAAAATCTACATCCAAAAACGTCAAAAAACTTATGGTGTTTCATTAAAAAAAACTAAATTTTGTATTGTAACTTATTTTTGAAACACGCAGTATAGTTGAAAATAATTTTAGGCGATGGACCAGATTAGAATCTATCAGTCTTATATATTTCTTTTTATTTTACCGTCACTAATGGACTTTTTCAACTCACTGGGACACCTGTATATTTTTCGATACATGCTAATAGTAAACGTTTTTTTTAAATTGAATATTCTATCACCTATTTAAATTCGTAACAATAAAAACGGAACACCCCTGTATAAATAAAAACAGCAATAAACTAAAATAGAACAAAAACATAATTATTTAACAGGAACTTGAACAATTCCAAAAAGTGCATTGAAGATAAATAAAAAAAAAAGAAAACCACAAATACTGTAAAAATGAATAAGAAATATAGACAAAAAACAGCAAACACAACCATAACAATAAAGATCAAAAATGAAAAACACAACAAAAGAAAGAACAAACACGAAACAATAATACAACACGTATAAAAACTAATAAACCGCAGAATAAAAATCAAAGAAAATAAGTGTACAAAATAAGAGGAAATCAAAAGAAAGTATTCAAAAATGTGCAAGCCCTATTTTTTTGTTTATTCGTTAACAAATTAGGAAAAGTCTTAGAAAACAAGAATAAATCATAAGGAAGTCAAAACGAATAAGAGGAATCAAAAAAAATCAGAGGAAATTATGCAGAAATCAAACAATAAGAGGAGATTAAAGAAAAAAATTAAATCTGGTGTACAAAGTTTGAGAAATCAGAGGAAATGATTAAAAAATGCAAAAACAACCTAAAAGACTACAATTTATAACTTACACTTTGAAAGCAATTACATATAGGAATACAGCTAATTTAGTTGTCGCTTGCTTATAACATGAAGTACATCCATTTTTTTAATAAAAAAAATTCTACGTGCTTTTATAATTAATGTGAAAAATTACTTTTTTACATTTTTAACGTTTGTTTGGGTTCTTTTTCATTTAAATAACTGAGATATTTTTATGTCTATGTAAGGTTTAAAATAAGGTAAAAATTTAATAAGAATCATTCAATCTAAAAATATTTGTAAATTTTAGCTCAAAATTATTGGTGTATTTTTATATAGTCTAATTATACTAAACAACAAATTTAATTTTTCTAATGTGATTGATCTATTGACACGTGTATCAGGGTACATTGACATCCCTAATTACGAATTTGATAAAAAAATACTCCATCACGTACAGATTTTAAGTTACAGGAAAATAGTTTTCTCAACTTTTATGATTGCTGGATCCCATCTCCTTTGGTACCTCTTTTCCATCGTCAATATATGGTGGAACCTTTCCCCTTGCTCGTCACTAATGGCACACTAATGGGGGAAAAAAAATTATTTAGTTTGAAGAAAAATGGAGAAAATTAATTTTAAGTGTTTCGTTTTTCGGCGATTTTGTCTAACATACTTACAAATGATATCTGAAAATGCCTAACTTTAAAATTTGACGTGCTATGGAATTTTCTTTATCATTTTTGAGTTTAGCACATATAATTGAACAAAAAATAACTGTTTTCTTTTCAGTCACAAAATACTTGTCGGCTAGTGTTATTGATTTTTTCAAATACAACTGATTTATCGCGACTTGGATGCTGAAAGCTGTCTGAAAGCTTTTTGAATAAATAAAGCTTTTCATTATCGCTATTTAATAAAAACGCCTCTTGTAAAATCTGACGTGTTGAATCTGGCCAAAACAATAAAATTATTCAGTCTTAAATCTCGATAGGAATTAAAGTTAATGTACTTCTTATCGAATTTTCCCCCGAATGATGAATAAATGGAGTGTGACTCGATTTTTCCATTTGACGAGCAATTCTCTGAAATTTTTACGTCTCGATTAAGTAACCGGAAGGTGCTCTATCTGTGCGATTTTATTAAAGCGAAGCTTCTATCATCCTTGTAATAACCGTCATCAGCGGCATTAACGTCACTCGAACGAATTAAACCGCCAATATCTTTTTTATATAAAATTCTTGTCCCCATAACAATAGAATTTTGACGACGACGTCTCGGCAAGTACCGTAAATAGATGGTTATTATCAAGTTTCCCTCTTTCGTTATAATCTACGAGGATTATAAGAGGGCCAAAAGCCGATTTGAAATAACTGCAACAATCTGATTAGAGAGAACAAAAATTTCGTCCGCATTGTCCACGTTTTCACTCGTAGAATATTTCACATTAGGCCTTCGCGCGTCCCGCGAGAGCCCTAAGTCATGAAATTAAGCTGGGGCGCCTTATGAGAATAAATTTTTTGACGTTAGTGGCGTAATGCTGATTTATATCGAGGAAAGAGGTCGAAATGTGCCGTCATCACGTGCATGTTTGTGCATTTTCGCAGTTGGCAATTAACGAGTAACAACATGTTCGAGCCGATACAACATGCAATGAAAGCCCGGATTCGAAGAGGCATTGTTAATTGTATGTTACGCTATTGATTCGTATTCACCGCGACGATAAATTTCACAGTGGTCGACGATGCTATGTTGGTAATGCAACCGTTTTAATCGGGTTGAAGAATCTACCACACGCATAATGAAGGGGCACGAGGAAAAATTAACGCATGCCGGGGCTTTGTTCTCCATTAAAAACGTCAGCTTTGACACTGATCTAAAGGTTTCAAATTCCTTTATTGAAATAGTATAAGACTTTATGTTTTGCATAGAGAATAAAAATAAAATCGAAACAGAAGCAAAATTGTGGATATTGTTTTTGTTTCGCTTATTCTTTAATTAACAATATCAGGAGTAAAAAAAATGTAAATAAAAAAAAAATACTATTGATACAAATCTGTAGTACTTTTTAAAAATAATAAATAGTATGTACGAATACCTAAAGACTAAGATACGACACGTTCTCGACAGTTCCGTTAGTGAGGCCAGATAGCGCAGTTGTTTCTTTTCAGTTTAAGATTTATGAGCAATGGAATTAAAAAAAATGCTTGTATTTACATAACGGTGAGCAAAACGCAATTAAAACAAGTATAGACAGGTAGTCTCTATAATAAGAGATAAAAGTAATGCAATAATTTTATTGACGACTATATTTAATTTTTTTTTTAAACATTTAGCAATTTGCGCCTCGTCTCATATTTCTGAAATTGCTGCGAATACGGTAAAAAGTACAAGAAAAATATAAAAGAAAGTTGTAGAGAATATAATTTTCAAGAAAAAAAACCACTAGAGATACCTCTATCTTCAATGGTTTAGGTCCTAAAGACGTTCAAAGACGCTCAAGTGTCATTTTTACCGGTGGTCAGGAGACAAAAAATTAATTTAAACCTAAACGGTAAAAGATAGAGATATGGTCTAGCGGACTTTTTTGTAGGAAATTTAATTCGATACAACTTTGTTCCCTACACTTATTTTGTATCTTCAACCGTATTCGCAGCGATCTCAAAAATATCGAAAACAGTATTAAAAAAAAATTATAAATAATTATCAGTTTGCGTTCCGCGAAATATTTTCGAGAACGCTGCGAATACGGTCAAAGATACAAAAAAGTGTGAGATACAAAATTGTAGAGAATAAAATTTGCTACAGAAAAGTCCGTAAGACCATATTTTTATTTTCAACGGTTTAGGTTTAAATTGCTTTAAAGTGTTCCTCTGGCACTGAATCACCAGTAAAAATGAAGTGAATCGCTTAAGCGGCTTTGAACGTCTTTGAGGCCTAAACCATTAAAGATAGAGGGTATGGTCTCGGGAACTTCATACTAGAAAATGTTATTCTCTGCAACTTTCTTTTTTACATTTTTCTTGTATCTTCAATCGTATTTGCAGCATTTTGAAAAAGATGAAACGGGGCACAGATTTTAAATTTTTAATATTTTTTTTCTCATATTTCTCGTGAAAAATTTAGTCGTTCGTTTTTCACAGCTTATTAAGAATGTAAAGCTCAACATTTTTGTATTTTTCCCAAGCAATTAGTACACTGGTTGAATTTAAATTAATTTAAAACGATTTGAAACTGAGACGGAAAACGCTCTAAGCGCCCTCATTTTTACTCCGCCGTACTATTTTTTTGGGTCCAAAAAATCGATCAGTTTTGTATCTCGTTTCATCTCCTAGTATGTGGTAATAGTATGTTATATTATTAGTTAAGTGATAGTTTATATGGCGAAGCCGGATAAAGTTTCACTCTAAATAACATACACTATTTTATCCACAAACGTGTTGGGATTGAAAGTAAAGAGCAACACTATAATTAGCTTAAAAACAAACATAGCGCGTCAGGATCTGAATAAATGTGTTTATTAATTTAATAGTGCATGATTAGTGCAGTTGGTAGTGCATGGAATCGTTTAAAATGTAGAAAATCCGTCTGGACTGAAATGATTAATATTGAAAACTTTTTCGTTATTCATGAGTGGCTCAATATGTGGTCCAATATCCAACTTTCCAATAAAGAATTAATAGAAAATCTAACAAAAAGGGTACCTGGAATGGATCAGCCAAGGTGTGTCTAGGTGAAATTAAACAGACTAAATGTTTAAATGTAATGCTATGGAAAATCCATAAAATCCATAAAATCCATCATTGTTTGCTACTTGACATTTATTTACTAATTTTTTTAAACGCTCTTTGATTACTGGTCAATATTTTATTATTTTATGAAAATTCTATAGATTCAAAAAAATAATTTTAAAAAATTAATAAAACTGTATTCTACAGGGTGTTCCGTCTAAACCCCACATTAGAAGTATTAGGAGTTGGAATAATCGTATTTATTTAAAAATTGGTACATAGCCATAAACCATTAAGTCCTCCTAAATGAAAATATTTTCAAGATGGCTACACTTCCGGTTATACCGGAAGTCGGTTTCAACTTTCTTATTTTTAATGGAAAGGTATATTTTTTACTGCGTTTTTGGATTAATCGGGTTATTTTAAGGGAGTTTTCATCAGCTTTCCCTATACTTAAATTTAGCTGTTTTTGAAATATTTGGAGTGTTTCAAAAATTTTTGGATCTGCACCGTCCACTTTAAAAATCGGTAACTCTGCCATTTTTAAAGATTTTGAATTCGTTTTTTTGGCGTTTGAAAGAAAAAGCTTAGATCCTTTTTCTGGTGTTTTCAAATTTAAAAAAAAAAATAACATATCCCAAAATTTTAAGGTTACTTTTGTAATAATTTAAATACTCATAACTCAATTTTTTCTAATGAAATACCCCAATTTTTATTTTACTAAATAGAAGAGAATTTAATTGTGCATTGATCTGTATTAACATTCCCTATACCTAAATTTAATAATTTTCAAGCTATGGACATTTTGTTAAGACTACAGAAAATTTATTACCAGCCACACCCGTTTTCACATAGTTTGCTATGGAAATCAAAAATCTCAAAATTGTTTCTCAATAAACGTCGACAGTGACTTATTATTTGACAAATAGTGCCAAAATATGGAGAATCAAAGTTATGCAAACTTAATTATTATTGATAGGTTGTACCATGCGATCATTATTTAAAGCTAACAAGTGAGAAAAATTTATTTTTGTTTAATGAACGACATCATAATTTTGTTACACTGTCCATAAATACAAAATAAATTAATTAAATCTAAGTTTGAGTGGCTTTGACTCGCCATATTTTGGAACTATTTGTCAAATAATAAGTCACTGTTGACGTTTATTGAGAAACAATTTTGACATTTTTGATTTCCATAGTAAACTATACGAAAACGGATGTGGCCAGTAATAGATTTTCGGCAGTTTTAACAAAAAGTCACTATAACTTAAATATTATTAAATTTTGGTATAGGGAATGTTAATACAGATCGATGCAGAATTAAATTCTCTTCCATTTAGTAAAATAAAAATTGCGATATTTCATTTGGAAAAATTGAGTTATGGGTATTTGAATTATTACAAAAGTAACCGTAATATTTTAGGGTTTGTTAATTTTTCTTCAAAATTTGATAACACCAAAAACAAAGATCTAAGCATCCTCTTTCAAATGCCAAACAAAAACGAATTCAAAATTTTAAAAAATAGCAGTGTTACCGATTTTTAAAGTGGAGGTGTAGATCCAAAAATTTTTGAAAAACTCCAAATATTTCAAAAACGGATAAATTTGGGTATAGGGAAAGCTGATAAAAACTCTCTTAGAATAACCCGTTTAATCCAAAAACGCAGTAAAAAATATAGCTTTCTATTTAAAATAAGAAAGTTGAGACCGACTTCCGGTATAACCGGAAGTGCCACCATCTTGAAAATATTTTCATTTATGAGAATTTAATGGATTATGGTTATGTACCAATTTTCAAATAAATACGATTTTTCGAACTCCCAATACTTCTAATGTGGGGTTTAGACGGAACAACCTGTACATGAAGTAAGATTTTTAGATTTTGACTCTAACTGCTTATTTTAAACCAGATATGATGCGCTATTTATATTCAGTTCTGATAGATCACGATGTCTCAAATATTTATATTCAGTCAATAAGTCAATAAGCAATAAGCTTGTTAAATTAAATAAAAAATTAACTCATTTTTTATATCGGTGTCGCAGTGAGCTTTTTGCATAGTATAGTAGTTGCACAATGAAAGTGTTTGTAACACTTGTTTTTTAATATCCTATTTTAGTTTTATTTTGTTTTAAAGTTTTTGGAAATATTAGCGCTTCAAGTAATCTGTGAAATTATAGTGTTATTATGCCGTTCCGTTTACTTTGCGAATACTGCCGTAATTGGCTAATAAATAAGGTGTCAAAGTATGTTCAAATATTTAGAAGTGTGGCTTGTTTTGCTTGGAATGCAATAAAGCTTTGTTAAATAATAATCTGGCTTCTTCAGTGAAGAAGACTAACCATCAACCATTATTGTAACAGTCCAATTGAATAATTCGATTAGTGGCAATCAACAGTAATGAACGTAATAGATTATTGGCCGAAATTGCTCAAAGCGATTTACATTAGTCGGTAATAAGACCTGCTTGAACTAAAAATATGTATTTGAGTCAATAAATTAAATGAGTAGGTACCTAGGTACGAGTATTGCCTTTTACCTGTCGATGCCAGTAAAACACTTATTAAATTATTAAAGTAAAGAGTTTTCATTACAAAATGATTCCAAAAAATGTTTATTTATTAATTTCTCAGTTTTTACACGCTGTTTTACATTTACAATTATTCACATAGTATTATTCTGCCATAAATTATTTTTTTGGTTTGAATTTAGAAAAAAACTTAAAGATTTGACACTGTGATATCCGAATTGTCTTCAGAAAAATATTACTTACTTTTGCTATGTATAGAAAAATTTCTATTGTCACACTGGTAGGTAAAATGTGTCACAAACATTTAATTTCTGTGTAAAAGATGAAAGTAAAATAATTGAACCCTACTAACGAATTTAGAGTCCAAAATCTCCTTAATACAGAAACAGCCTTGTGAAAAATGACAAGTTGGCAATAGAAAAGCCCCGAGAGTGTTTAGCATTTCATAAAACTTAGTAAAATAAATTTTAGTATAGTAGAGAAGAGATTTTTTATAGCCGAGCTGTTTATTTCCCGAGATGCGTAGCATCGATAGGAATAATAAAAGCGAGGCTGTAAAAATCATCTCTACCGTGTTTTATATAACATTTTCCTCACTACTAGCGCATTTATTACCCAGAAACACAACGTTTAAAAATATAACCCTACTTAATGGACATGTCTCAGACGTAACATGTAGCACTGACTTATTATTGGAAGTATTTTTTATTTTTATCGTAAATGAGGTTATGTCATTTTTGTACTTCTGCATATTTTAAAGAAATTTTCAAACTTCATAATATGAAATATGTCTTAAAATAATAATGAAACTGCAAATAAGAGATAAAATGTTCAAATTTGCCTCCCTACCGATAGTATTTTAACAAGAAATAAACCTATTTGTTGTTTTGACAGTTTTGACTTGCACAAAAGAAATTAGAGTTAGGGTTATTCTGATGTTTTTAAACTGAAAATTTAAGTGTTTTTTTATTTGATAATGCATTAAGTTCATATCGAATGACCCCTATTATTTTTTGTAATAATAATAGTGTTAAATAATAATATTCTAGCCATATTTGTAGCAATGGAATACCCTTCAATATCGGTATTTACCGCCTCTATTCCATTATTGCCCTTTGTCTATAAAGAAAATAATTATTGACCACTAGAAAAGAAAAACAACTCCACAACCTCTATACAAACTAAATAATGGTATCTTTTACAACTAGTGAGTAGCAAAAAGAAACAATTTAGTTTAAATGCTAATGATTTGGTTAGTTATTCGTACATAACTAGTTTGGAAAGCTACCTAACTCTCTGTAACAATGTCTCACTTCAAACTCTTTAACTATACACCGTGCATACTATGCACTATCACAATCAAACTTGGAATTTGCACATAACTGAAACATATATCGAAATAATTGAGTTAGAACTAGAGTGGTTTTAAATTTTTTTGCCAAGTATTTAAATATTTACCAACTAGAAAATTTTGAAAGCACATAATACAGGAAATAAATAATTGTGAACGGCTCGATGCGTCCGCAGAGGTCGCTCGACATTATGACGACACTTGAATATCTAAAATAGAAAATGAAACACGTATATCTCGACGGACTCATCACGTTCCGGCTCGTGTTTCAATATTCCGTCTACATCACGAGGCTTTCTGTACCCAAGACGTATATATAATCCGTCGGAATGAAACTTATAATAAGACGTAGTATACATAGACCAAAACAAAAGAGTCGTTTGTGGGATGCTTGAGGAAACACCGCCGGATGGATTATTCACTACAATTGAAACAGTTTGCTCACTTTTAGACTTGTCAAAACAACAGCAAAACACCCGCTTTTAAGTCACCATACCATATAAGTCGTTGCGAATAACATACAACTCCATTTGTTATATACAGGGTGATTCACGAGGAATAACGTGCCCGACCAAATTCTCGATTCAACCAGCATTACAGTTATCGCAAAATAACTTGCCAAGAGTAATGGTGGTTGCATCGAGAATTTGGTCAGGTTCATTTTTCCTCGTGTACAGGATGTCTCAGAGAGTTTAAAAAGGCCATCAGTAACCTTTAAATCGTAAAATTAAAAAAAAATGTATAAGACATTGATGGATTTTAATCTAGTGCATCTCCTAAAATTATTTTCAACTATACAGCATGTCCAAAATAAGTTACGATAACTTGTGTTTTTTTAAATGAAACACCGAAGGTTTCTTTGCATTTTTGGATAAAACCTTTTAGAACAATGTTTTTACGCTAAACTTTTAAAAGTCTATTTCGCTTAGTTTTAGAAATAAGACGTTTTTTGACGAAAACATGCACTTTTTAAAAATTTAGCACACAAAAATAAGACAGAAAGTACAGAATTTAAAGCTGTAGCAATTTTTTAGTGTTTTGCATTTGTAAATGTTAATAAATTAAGAAGTTTGTTAAATGTTAAATAACTTAAAAAAATTAAATGGTACAATTTTGCATCTAATAGATTGATAAATTGTCTATCTAAAAAATAGACTTTTAATGTCTAGAATTGATACAATAAATTGAATTTAACATTCAATATTAATTGTAGCAACAATGCCTATCAATATCTGGGCATTGTTGATACTATGATAACCGTAGTAATTCCACCACGGATTACTTATCCGTTGATTTATCCAAAGATTGTAAAAGTCGTTATAAATACTGAAATTCGAATTATTTTATTGTAAAAATAAAGAATAATGGATTCAGTTTAACACAAATGTGATTGTTAAGTGATATTTCTTCCATCTTTTGTGCAACTGTGCACTAATTTTAGAAAGACAATTTAATATTCTTTTAAATGCAAAAACAATAAATAGGGTGTTCCATTTAAATTTTCTAAGTTATTATCTTTGCAAATGCAACACACTAAAAAAATGTTACAACCTTATAGCTTGTACCTTCTTCTTTGCGGTAGTAGAAAAATATTTCTATATATCTTACTTTTTGAGTAATAAATTTTTAAAAAATGCTTGTTTTCGTCAAAACAAAACGTCTTATTTCTAAAACTAAGCAAAATCGACTAATAAAAGTTCAGCTTAAAAACATTGTCATAAAAATCTACATCCAAAAACGCTAAGAAACATATGGTGTTTCATTTAAAAAAACACAAGTTTGTATTGTAAACTTATTTTTGAGACACGCTGTAAGCTGTTAAGTGATGGATTAGATTAGATCTATCAATGTTCTATATAAGTTTTTTAAATTTCACCATTTAAAGGTAAATGGTAATGGACACCCTGTATTTGATCATTTGCAACTAAAAGCTGTTCGGTGTAATCCAGAAATGGCCGCGCTACCATTTGGTTCAATTTTTAATCATTTATCGACATCCGCCTAATTGGACAGCATTAAAATTGAAAATATTACTTTTACGGTGATTAAATTTCCAAGTGTCGTGTTACTAAAGTGATGAAATTTAATGTTTTATATTTTGAGGTTGCGTTATAATTAAAAACATGTAGGCAATTTAGGAACGGGTGGGAGATTCCCTTGGATGTCTGCCCGTTCACCCGTTCTAGAGGAAGTAATGTCGTGAATATTTTATCGCCTATTTATCCCACGAGGTGACCCACAAGTTCAGTAAACAGTTCGACAAACATTCGGGAAATGTTTGTTACAAGCGAATGCACCAATGACGACTTATTGTTCAAGGATAAAATATTCAAAAGCAAAGTCATTTTTGTAAACACCCGGTTTACATTTTTTCTCTGACATTTACGGTAACTTGAATTCAATTTTAATAAAGGTTAAATGCTACAGAAAACATTAATTTAATTTAAATTAACATAGTTTTTACTGAAAAGCTTGTTTGCATAAGAAGTAATTGAACGTACGTAGTTAACCTGGCGCATCCACCATTTTTTTAAATACTTTTATGAAAGAAAATTATTATCCAATAACATTTGCTATTTAGTAATGATTGTCTTCAGCATTTATCCACGGTTTCTGGAACGATTTAAATTAGATAAACTTTATTGTTTCAATACTTGATAAGGTAGCGCCGATCTGATTAATGTTAATAATAATTAGAAATTATGAAACCGATAAAGTGTATCAATAAAAAACAATACATTGTTTTAAAAATCAAGCCTTAAACCATTGACATTTTGATCTTGGTTGAAAATAATGTTTCGTAAAATTAACCAATAACAGTATTAAAAAAAAATAAGACTCGTTGCAAAAGTTAAGAAAAACACCACAAAATATATTAAAATAACCAAAAAACATTTTTTTCACAATAAAAATTTTCACAAAACTGTTAAATTGTTATCCCGGCGCATCCACCATAAAAAAACAAATTAGCTATATAAAAAGTAAATTAGTTTAATTATGAACTAAGAGTTAACTTGTTTGTTTGTAAAATTGGTCCTAAAAGTTTTAAAATCAAATTTTACAAGATAATAATACTGTGTTACTGACTTGAACACAAAAAGTATTTGAACTAAAAAATCAATGTTGCATGTACCTAAGTATATTTTCCTAATGTTTTCTATTGTCAAAGTTCATTGTTTTTTAGTTTTGGAACTATTTTTCCCTAGGACCCTACCAGAAAGTAAGTTCTCCCACCCCAATTTTAGAAAGGATATTCTCTAATTACCTCGGTAAAAGATAAAAATTTTACCTCCTTCATCAGCTAAAATATCAATGAAAATACAGGCTGTTTCAAAGCTCGCGTCCCAGAGAAAATTGTAAGATAAAAGAAATCTATCTATAAAATCTTGAAGTTATGGGAGTTTAAATTTTGCACTTTGACTCTATTTATTTCTGTTGGAAAAATGATTTTCCAATTTTTTTTTTCTACAGTCTATTAGAAGAGGAAACAATGAAGCTTTATTCTAAATTGTAACTGTGTTTAATGTTATCTGTGGCAAAATTTTTGTACAAAAAAAAACATATACAAAATTATCAGTATCAATAAATAGAAATAAAAAATTTCAAATGTCAAAATTTATTGATAGAGACAATTAAAAAAAAAACATGTTCCTGGTATCTTATCTTAGTTGAAATAACCTGGCCTGTTTTGTAACTCTAGTTTAATGATAACAAAGTTTATCAGTGCTGTTGGTGTGGTATTTCAATATTATTATTACTATTAGTTACTTTGAATTAAGTAAAATTATGAAATTTAGAGATCTGCATTGAATAGATTTTTCTTAGCGTGTTATTTCCGAGGATACTTTTATATTAACATTAAAACATTTTATGTTGAAAAATAATCTGGTAAATTATGAATGAAATGACCTTTTTGCGTCGACAATATCCAATCCGGTTCTCTCTCGAGTTCAATAAAAGTGGAACACTTATAATACGATTTCCCCAGTACGGTAATATTTGCACAAAGATTACAGAGAAATAATTTTATAACGTAATAAATTTCTGACTGTTACAGTAACGAACCGAAATAAAAAAACTCTTGTATTTTTTACAACTCTCTTCCAATTTATCACCTTTTTATCCTCGCAAGGTGATGTTTTCTAAAACAGTTATTTCCATTAAGTTCCTTTTTCCATACAAGAGAAACAATTTTATAACGTTCCCATTTCCATAATTCATGACGAAAATATAAAGTATCGAGTTGGCGCTGTATTTACAAGACTTTTTCTATATAAGTCAATTTTACGATTTCTCTGGAGTTAGCTAACAAGAAAATATCGTCGCTGACATGAAGTTGAAATTAAAATTTTATGGACGTCGCTTGACATTGTGTTGAACACAAAGTAAAATTGCTCTCCCAACTTAACTCCATCTTCATTCTTTGATGGCAGGAACGTAATAGCTTTAAACAGGATACAGGATATTGGTGATACAAGTTTTGAAGCTCTGACGACTTTTTCACGGTTCGTCTACAAAGAGAATTCCGTGGCGGCGTGTTCAATGAACTTCAAAAGGAAGAAAGAAACTTCATACATATTTAAACCAACTGTGTGTATCATACATTCTGCTCCTAGAAAATAAATCCATCTTTACCGGATTTTTGCGTTTTTACGGACGACAAACACGTCCAGCTGCCAAGCACAGACAAGGCTTCACAAAGTTTTTCTTTCATTTTTCTCATACTTTGACTTTGTTCTAATTATAAGTTAGATGCTTTCTTTCAATTGCGAACAAGATCTTTTTTCCCAAATTTAAAAATCACACATTTTGTTTCAAGCTCAAATTTAAGTCCAGTTTAGGCTTAGTGAGTCCTTAACTTAGGGTTTAGACATCAAACATAAGCAATAGAAAGTTTATTACTACATAGTTGTCAAAGGTACCATTATTTAGTCTTTAGAAAGGTTGTGAAGTTGTTTTTTTCTTCTAGTGGTTAATAATCATCTTTATTATAAACCAAGGGCTATAATGGATTAGTGGTAGGCAAATATCGATATTGAAGGGTATTTCATTGTTACAAATACAGGTCTCCCAGTGACATTGACAGATACTAATCCAGTCTGTCGCCTAAAATTATTTTCAACTATGCAGCGTGTCTCAAAATAAGATACGATACAAACTTGTGTTTTTTTAAATGAAACACCATATGTTTCTTATAGTTTTTAGATGTCGATTTTTAATAGGTCGATTTTGCTTAGTTTTAAAAATAAAACGGTTGTTTTGACGAAAACATTAAAATTAAATTAAAATTAAAATTTTTATGCTTCGACACTGTCAAAATTTACGGTTTTTCTCCAGTGTAAGGAAGTTTTGACAACTGTTTGGCATTTCTCAATACGAAACGTCACATTATTTTTAAAAGATTTAAAGCAAGTTTAAGCCTTTAAGCAGTGTAAATCGAACGCTTTATTCCACCTCGTGGATGATAAACCACTCGTTACATTCGTGGTTTAATAACCCACTCGGTGAAATAATCCGTCCTATTTACACGCAAACTCGTCGAATAAATAACTATATTACACAAAAACTAAGACATCTAGAATAGTATATTAAAGTACAAGTTGCAGCAGTTATGTATTCAAACACAAATTTGAAATTCCGAAACGAGCCGCGTAGCGGCGAGTTGAGGAACAAATAAGTGCTTGAAGAACCTTCTGCAACAAGTGCTTTATACTATTTTTTCTATTTCGTCGCTTTATATCATTTTATAAATTAAAAAACGAAATTTTTTTTTCTAGAGAATTTTGCGACGGTTGGCGACATTTATGTGTGGAATAATTTTAGGCGGCTGTAAAAAATAAAAATTATTCTTATTTTCACATTTGAAAATGAATTGTGAAGAAAGTCCGTCTCCAGTGTAAGGAAGTTTTGACAACTGTTTGGCATTTCTCAATACAAAACGTCAAATTATTTTTAACAGATTTAAAGCAAGTTTAAGCCTTTTTGACTCTAATTCGAAGAATAAAATGTTGTATTCCACTCGTTTGAGTGTAAATCGGACGCTTTATTCCACCTCGTGTATGGTAAACCACTCGTTACACTCGTGGTTTAAAAATCCACTCGGTCAAATAAAGAGTCCGATTTACACTCAAACTCGTCGAATAAATAACTATTTAGTGTGTTGCATTTGCAAAGATAAAAAAAATAATACGTTTGTTAAAAGTTCAATAACTTAAAAAAATTAAATGTAACACTTTATTTATTGTTTTTGCATTTAAAAAAATATTAAATTGTTTTTCTAAAATTATTTACTTTTAGGTGTTTATAATCAATAATTAAAAAGATCATAATTAACGTTAAACATTAATAGTTATTTATTCGACGAGTTTGAGTGTAAATCGGACTCTTTATTTGACCGAGTGGATTTTTAAACCACGAGTGTAACGCGTGGTTTACCATCCACGAGGTGGAATAAAGCGTCCGATTTACACTCAAACGAGTGGAATACAACATTTTATTCTTCGAATTAGAGTCAACAAGGCTTAAACTTGCTTCAAATCTGTTAAAAATAATTTGACGTTTTGTATTGAGAAATGCCAAACAGTTGTCAAAACTTCCTTACACGGGAGAAAAACCGTAAATTTTGACAGTGTCGAAGAATAAAAAAAATTAATATTGTTTCAGTAGCCAAAAAGTGCACAGTTGCACAAGAGGTAAAAGAAATATCACTTAATAATTACATTTGTGTTTGTATTTTTACAATAACATAATTCGAATTTCAGTAATTATAACGACTTTTACAATCTTTGGATAAATTATCAGATAAGTGATCCGTGGTTGTCATAATATCAACAATGCGCAGATATTGATAGGCATTGTTGCTACAATTCATATTGAAGGTTAAATATCTTTTCATTTATCAATTCTAGACATTAAAGGTTTAATTTTTTAGATAGACAATTTATCAATCTATTAGATGCAAAAATAAATTTTTAAATTTAAATTTTTTAAGGTATTTTATCGTATCATCGTTTATTATGTCTCTATAATTGCAAATATTTTTGTACAATTATATGGGTCGTAATATCATAGAAATTTCGTAACACGTTACTTACACATAATACATTAGTTACTGCCAGATATGATGATTTATTGTAATAATTTATTAGAACTGATAACATATTAACATAGTATAAAATTATTTTTGAACATTAATTTCAATATTTTTACAAATATGAAAACTGAAAGACACATTTTTCCCATCCATCTTGACTGCCGCATCTCCTGTAGCGCTCCCAGATACACATTTTCATTGATTCTTTAGTACCAGAAACACTTTCCATAGATACCCTTCCTACCTGAATTTTTTGCGCAATCTAAATCTTCTTTTCTAGATTTTCTTCTAAATACCCCTTTGCAACCTTGCTGGACTCCCATCCATGCACCCATCTCTTGCAGTTCTAACACGTCTCCACCGACGTTTACAAGCATGGTCGCTGCACTTCTCCTAATGCAGTGGCCGGTGTACGTACATAGCTGGATTTTCGAGTTTGAGATATGTAGCAATTTTTTCAGGAATTTTAGAAAAAAAAAAGAACACCACATGGTTAAATAGTACACTTTCTATTTCTGTATGATACAAAGAATCTTCTATGCGTAAGATGAAGCCGGCCGTAACGCTGCATATGTTTTAATTAAAATTACGGGATTGACATCACCCTCAGACACAATCTTTTTTTATGAGTTTTTGAATCAGGAACAGCAATAAATACCTTATTCTCTAAAATTTCAACGTCATCGGTAGACATCTTCAGTAATTCATTGGTTCTGCAAGCTCCAGCAAGTCCAATCAAGAATGCTACTTTTATCATAATAAAAGGTTCATCTGGAGCTGTGTGCAAAAATTCATCAACTTGTTCCAAACAAGCTCGCAGCATGGAATATTTCGGCCATAATGATGAAGAAGAATACTCATTAGAAAGTTTTGCAAAATACGCTAGCAAAACGGTTTCTCCAGCACCTCCAACCTGTTCCTTGTTTCGCCACTCACAAAAAACACGATATTCTTTTTCGTATTGAATTTTTGACTTGTCTGGCAATAAATCCATTTTCACACTTTCTGCTGACTTTAAAATACGTGCGAGAATACAAAATCTTCCATTACTTTTAACAGGCACGACCAAACGTGGCAAAACTTTTGACAATTTTTTTAATTCAATGTAAACAAAATCAGTGTTTTGTTTTGAAATTGCTTGCTTCGATGATACGATAAAGCTTTGAATATAACTCGAATATTTGCGATCTCGGAAGTTGGATGACTCGGCTGTCGCCTCGCCAATTAGTATTATTCGATTATTATAAATTATATTAATTATTATATTAATTATTATATTAATAGCTATAACTTTTAATAACATCTTAATTTATCAATCTTTACAAATGCAAAACACTAAAAAATTGCTACAGCTTTAAGTTTTGTACTTTTTTCTTTGCAGAAGTAAGAAAAAATTTGTTCTGGCTGCCTTAGTTTTTGCGTAATAAATTTTTTAAAAGTGAGTGTTTTTGTCAAAAAAAAACGTCTTATTTTTAAAACTAAGCGAAATCGACTAATAAAAGTTTAACGTAAAGACATTGTTTTAAAAAGCTACATCCAAAAATGCAAAAAAACATACAGTGGTACATTTAAAAAAAAAACACAAGTTTGTATCGTAACTTATTTTTGGGATTTGCTGTATGGTTGAAAATAATTTTAGTGGACATGCTCTCAATCCATGGAGAATGCAAGAAAAATGCTCCTGCGGCAACAGCTCTGTACATGGAGAGGTAGGTATCGAAATCGAATGCATCCGGTTAATTAAAGATTTCGAAAACTGGAAGCCAAGTTACGAGAAGGTTGGCCCCCAATGAAAAACCCCCAGAGAATTGCTACTGACCCGCAGAAAATGAAATTAGAGTCCTTCACCCAGTAGACAATTACTTGTCATTTTGACGACTTCACTCATTT
Source organism: Tribolium madens (assembly GCF_015345945.1). Lineage (NCBI taxonomy): Eukaryota > Metazoa > Arthropoda > Insecta > Coleoptera > Tenebrionidae > Tribolium > Tribolium madens. Next base: position 3,177,450 of record NW_025401050.1, on the reverse strand, counting down.
TCATGCAGCTCACATTGATTACTAAATTAATATAAATAAAATATTAGATCCATTAATATAAATAAAATATTAGATATTAGTTACATACACTAAAGGTATTTTTGGTTGCAAATTAATTAATTTTCAAAGTAACTCTCCTGTGACTGACCCTGTATAATGGGTTGCTGCCTAAATTATTTCAGAAGTAACTCTCCTGTGACTGACCCTGTATGTATTAGTATTGAAAAACAATATACAGGTGCGTCAGAACTCGCGCCCCAGAGAAAATTTTCAAGTAAGATAAGATACCAGGAACATGAAAAAAATGTTTAAAAAATTCTATCTGTCAAAACATTTTGACATTTATTTTTTGACATTTGACATTTTTTTATGTCTATTTAATGATACTGATGATCTTGTATATGTTTTTTTTTAATTATTTAGTAAATGTACAAAAATTTTGACAATAAAGGCCACAAACAACATTGAACAGAGTTACAATTTAGGATACAGCTTTCTTGTTTCCTCTTCTAATAGCCTAAAGGAAAAAAACTTGGAAAATTATTTTTCCAACAGAAATAAATAGAGTCAAAGTGTAAACTTTAAACCCTCATAACTTCGAAATTTTTATAGACAAAATTTTTTTAACATTTTTTTCATGTTTGTGGTATCCTACCTTATATGGCATTTTTCTCTGGGGCGCGAGTTCTGGCGCACTCTGTATAAATCACGGTATAAAAAATTTTCATTTATTAGCTCGACTATAAAAATCTTTTCTCTTCCTTGTGATATAATATACTATTAATGCATTAGTAAAAAATCAAAATAAAACGTCATAAAGTCTTTATTTGCTGAGTATTTTTTGTTAAAAAAAAACTTTGGATTTACCGTTTGCGTCTACATTTTGCTTGTTGGTATTATCGGTCTGTTTTTATCAGTCATCCTGTCTGACGCAATTCCGATTATCCTCAGTCAGAAAAACAAGAACTCTAAATTAATTACAAGCTTGTCACGTGCTGTGACACGTGAAATTTAAATTCGTTCGGTTCCAATTGATAAAAACCGTCAGAAAATGGCCCACAGCATTGTTAACACTCGTTTAAATTCACAAAATCGAATACGGGCGGATCAGAAGAGAAATAATTAATACGATCATCGTATTTATGTATGTATGGACACGTGAAATGGATTTGGACGTTTGTTCGAATGGAGATAAAATTTTGTAAAAAATTAGAAGAAATACCTTTTGTTTAGTTTCGCAAACAAGGCTGAAGCTTTAATAAATTAATTTTAATTGGATTTAATTGGACATCGAAAAGTCTCATAAATATAATATTGGGAGATCGTAATCGCTTAAGGAACTTTGCAATTAGGACTACAAAGCTTTTTCACTTTGAAATCTTTGTGTTTTCCAAACTTCAATTAAACTTTGAGGAGCGTTTTGTTTGTAAGGGTAGGTACACAAAGAAGGGTTGACTTTAATTTTTCTAAAGACTTAATCGAATAAGCTCGCGAACTAATTGTATCACCTTATTTCAAGCTGTTTCTATCAATAATAATTTTGACGAAGACGAATTAGTTCAATTTTTGTGCAAACACTAATTTAAAAACTTTGCATTCAGAAAACGTTAATTAAATAAATTCAGGGACGGGTTTATGTGTGGTTTATGAAACTTGAAATTAATCGACGTAAAGTTTTAATTAAAATATAGCGCGCTGAAATAGCACACTAATAGCTCTACGTATTCTATTTCACGTACTTACAATTAATCGTTCGAGATGTTCATTGCTTAAACCTTTATCTAAAGTTATTGAAACTGTACGTTTACTCGGGGGTGAAAATTTGCATAACTCTAACAATGTTTACGATACCCGAAGGTAATGGAAGCCTTTAGTACTTACTGCTTCGTTGTGTTAATCCAGACGTTTATCAAACACAACTTTCGCCGGCTTAAGCAGCTTACGAAATATAATTATTATTGTTATTACCTACTTGCTACTATTTAAACACCTCCAAAATTTATTCTTTTTGTCAATAAATCTTGCAAACTGCCCATAACTCTCCTCCTGTTCGATTTTAAATGTCACCAGTTCGCTTTTTTGACACTTTTCCAACTATTGGAAGTTATTGTTTACAAACTGCACTATCATCATTATTTATAGAAGCTTTTGTGCTACAAATCACTCAGATTTTTTGCTTTTTGGAAAATCCTTGCGAGTCCAGGTGTCGGACGACGCAGGACAAGCTACGGTAATCTATCGCAACCGTCGAAAGCTATTACAGTGATTAATTTCACGCAAGTCCGGGTTGCTTCATTTGGAAAGGGATTGACAAATGAAATGGTGGTCAGCGGGACAATTAGTTTGATGTCCATGGACTGTGCATATGTAATCTACAACAATTCCCAACAATTCGCTACCTCATCAACGAGGGAAATGTTTTTCGGAGAGAAGACGTAACCTAACTCAATTGATGTGCTTGATTTGATAGACTTTTAACTATATAGAAATTAGAGCATATTTTCTAATAGAACATTGTTATATTGAAATTTAAACAGTACAGAGGTGCTTTTCTAAGCTGTTTGCGGAAGAGTGACTTTCGTATAAAAACAATAAACGCAATAGACTTGTCAAAATACGTCATATTTTTTATTCTTTTTTTTAGGGTCTATATTAGAAACTTTTTCCATGTAGTCACGCCTTTGAATTTTTTTTTTGTAGCCAAAATAAACCTTTCTCAATTCAACTAACTTTAGAAAATTCTAAATCAGGACGTTTATAAAAATAATTCTAATAAATTTATTCCAAAACAAAAAAAAATAGATCTTACTAATGTATCTATATAAAAACTTAAATGT
>NW_025401050.1:3153753-3174518 GCF_015345945.1 Tribolium madens | reverse complement strand
TTTTAATTAATTTATTTGTGTTGTTGTTTTGTGTTAATTTCAATTTTTTTTGTATGAATTGCTATGAAAGTTTTTTATTCTCTGCAAACATTAAAAAAAAACTATTCAAGCCAAATTAATAGTTCATTTGGTCATTATAAGCAATTTTTAAGTATTTCTACTTTCAGTTGAGTTTTTTTATAATAACCACATTTAAAATGACAACAAAAAGATAAATTTCACTTGAAAGATTCTTTGTTTTTCCTGCAAATAAAAATTTCATGTCCTGGATAAATCTGGACGGTTGGTCACCTTTACTAAATTATTTCCAAAATGGTTGAAGTTCCAGAAGTTCCAGAAATTGGCGCCAACTATAAAATTTTAAATGGAAACCACCTATTTCTATTGCATTCTTGAATTTGCTTTTTCAAACTGAGTAAAACGAACTCAGTTGTTCGTACTTACCTGTCATACTTTTTGACGTACCGTCAGTGGGGGTTTGCAACAGTTTTGACATTTTAATGTGCTTTTTGAAAACTAAAGTTATGTAAAATATAACTTTTTAGACCAAAAGTTCTGTCCTGATTTAGACGTTTGTTTTTCGGTAAAAGAAACTTGTTCTAATAAGTAGTTTTTTTTGTTTTAGAAAAAATATGGCTATTGCAAGTTACCAGAAGGTTAAGCTAAATATACAGGGTGCGCCAGAACTCGCGCCCCAGAGAAAAACCATATAAGGTAAGATCCCAGGAACATGGAAAAATGAGGGTTTAAATTTTGCACTTTGACTATTTATTTTTGTTGGAAAAATATTTTTCCAAGTTTTTTTGTTATAGGCTATTAAAAGAGAAAACAAGGAAGTTGTATTCTAAATTGTAATTCTGTTCAATGTTATTTGTGTTTTTTTTTTACCTTTTTTTGTACCTTTGCGAAATAATTGTAAAAAAACATATACAAGATCATAAGCATCATTAAATAGACATAAAAAATGTCAAATGTCAAAAAATAAATGTCAAAATTTTTTGACTGGTACAATTTTTTAAACATTTTTTCCGTGTTCCTGGTATCTTACCTTACTTGAAAATTTAAATTTTTTTGAAAATTACAAGTTTTTAAACATTTTTCCGTGTTCCTGTATCTTACCTTACTTGAAAATTTTCTTTGGGCCGCAAATCCTGGTGCACCCTGTATAGATTTTATATACAGGATGTTTCATTTTTATTGTTACAAATTTAAGCAGGTGATAGAATATTCAGTTTTAAGACAAAAGTTTTCTATAAACATATATCAAAAATGTTGTGTAAGCGAGCTACACCCCCTAAAAGAGATGCGTTTTTTAATGGAGATTTTCTACTATTACACGTTAATATAGAAATTTGTATTGAGATTTTCGAAAATGTTTATTACTTTAACTAGTGGATAACTAGTGCAGTTAGTAGTGCAAAATGTCGAATGCTGATAATCTACAATGTACCTCTCCAGAAATTGCTGCAGCAAAGCAGCAAAAAAAACAACATTGGTAAATGTTACTAAAGTCATGGTAAAATTAAAAACGCAAAAAAAATTATACCTGAAAAGTAAAACTTATTTGTGGCGCAAAAATGAATTTTTACTGCATGGCTGAAAGGCAACACTTTTACTTGTGACATATAGTAATAATAGTAATAAAAGTGGTCACTTTTGTGACGTTTGCGGATAAATACAATAACAGTTCTAGAACGAATGAAAAAAGTAAACTTTATTTTCTGAATAAGACAATCAATAAGAGTGTGTTGACAAATATAAAATTTTACTTTGAAAAAAAAATTAAGAATAGTCGACGTTCTTTCACAAAGATTAAGATTTAAGGCCTCAAGTTTCAATATAATGGTGCAAGAGGGTAGGTACTTTTTTACAATATTTTGGGGCTGGAAATATTACTTTCGTTCTTACATCTCCCTCTAGCAAACATTTATCCGTTTTTAGTGAGTTTATCTTTGCATTTGAGCTCACAAAACCGTCACCAACGTAACAAATTCAACTTCATCTATTGTCGCGCGTCAGAATTTGCTTTTGGGTACATTTCAGGAGGCCATAATCCGATTGCTGGCTTCCGTGACGCATAAATCACGTCCTAACATTAAACATCAGTAAAGCGTACACTTAAACGGTACAAATTTGTTTATGTAACATGGAAAATTAGCGCTGACAACAGCTCAGCCGGGATTATTAACGCTGTTATAATTCTTAAATGTCTGGGGGACGTAACGGCTTCTTGAAACGGAGAATCCGCACACTGAGCAGATTCATTTTCAGCGAATATTACGCATAATTCAACTCTTGAAGTATATTAAATACTTGCTTCTTTTCGCTGAAAATAAACTCCGCTTTTTTATTTACAAAATTAGTAATTTTTTGCCGCATTCCGATTTATCACTTGGATTGCAGCCATTGCGTGACGCGTTTATTAAAATCGTCATAGTTGTGCTTTTTATGTTGAACTGGCGGACTCACACTTGATGGAGAGCTTTCATATCAGGCTTTCAAATGCATGTTGACATAAACAGAGATTAACAATGAAGCTTTGTAAAAGTGTAAACAGTGCTGTAATACATGTAAACGTCCGCAAATGGTCAATATTATGCCCTGAGAACTGTTTTTTTTATGTTTCTACTTTTAGAACAGTCTTGCTTAAAGGTACATACATACATTAAAACGAAACTGTAGTAAATAAAAGTCGGGCTTTTTAGAATAAAAAAGAACAAAAATAAAGCTAAAACAAACATAATATTTAAGCAAAATGCACATAAAAAATCACAGAAATTGAAAATATGTCTAAAAATATGTTAATTTTTTTATTCAAAACAAAATTTATTTTCCAATAAAAAAAGTCCCAAAACAACAAATGGAAAATTACCTGTGTCATTTAATCATAAAAGTGGTCACTTTTGTGACGTTTGCGGATAAAATTGATTTATTTGAAACAGAAAACTTAAAAATTTGCCTATACAGGTGCGCCAAAACTTGCGTCTCAGAGAAAAATACCATGTAGGGTAAGATACCTAGAACATGGAAAAAATGTTAAAAAAACTCTATCTATAAAAATTTCGAAGTTTAAATTCTGATGCGTGTTAGCGCACTTTTGATTAAATAATACAGAGTGGTTATAAATGATTTTCATCTAGCCAGCTGTGAATTTTCCATGTAAAATAAAAAATGCCGGTTTACGAAAATAGGGGTACCTACTTGTTTTAACTCAAAATTAAAAAATCGCCGTTTACTAAGCGTCCACTTCGAAAATAGACTTCAATTATAAACTTGTTTTCTTCCAAAGTATACATCATTATCTATTATTATTGGAAATTAGTTGAAACAATAAAAGTTTAATTAACAACCATTTATTATTAATTAATAAGTGACACTAATGACAGAAATAGAGCTTTCAAAAAAGTAGAGCGGCACAAATAAAGTTACATGCAAAAAAATTCTAAAGCTGGCTAGATGAAAATCATTTATAACCACTCTGTACAACTCGTGTATTTTACGAACTATTTATTTGGAACTACTACTATTTTGATTTAATGTTTGAATGTATTGTTGCTTTCGGTTGCAAGACTAGTACTACGTTCTTGGTCCCTGGTCTCATCCTGGGTTGGTAGTGGAGGGTGGGGTGTTGGTGTTGTACAGTACTGTACAAATTCTATCTATAAAAATTTCGAGTTTAAATTTTGCACTTTCACTCTATTTATTTCTGTATGAACAATAATTTCCCAAGTTGTTTTGCTACAGGTTATTAGAAAAAGGAAACAAGGAAGCTGTATCCTAATTTGTAACTCTGTTTAATGTAATTTGTGGCTTTTATTGGCAAAATTTTTGTACCTTTACTAAATAATTAAAAAAAAAAACATCGAAGATCATTTGTATCATTAAATAGACATAAAAAAATGTCAAAATTTTTTGACAGATAGAATTTTTTAAACATTTTTTCCATGTTTCTGGTATCTTATCTTACTTGAAATTTTTGTCTAGGGCACAAGTTCTGACACAGCCTGTTTCGACAAAAAAAATACGTTGATTATTAAAAATAGCATAATGGTAAGAAACCGAACCCTAGTATAATAAACAACAATACTCTTACACAAAAACGAAATACCTATTTTTAATGACATGTGTTTTGCCAACGAAGTTAGCATCATCAGGAGAATGATAAAAATTTAAGTGCTTGGCAAAACCACTAATAATAATTTTGTTCGTAAAGTTTTTGGAATTTCTTGCACCATATACAGGGTTGTGAATAATTGCATGGGTATGTGGTTCCAGTGCACTTCTCGCGTGATTGCGTCAATCAACTCCTGACATTTCTGAAAACAACAATCGAGCAGCAATTTCTATCAATTCCGATCCGATTAGTTGCAACAAGGCAAATTCAGCGTTGAATTTTCGCTAATCTTGCTTCCATCGACCCTTCAAAACGCTGTTTTAATGATCAATCATGTCACATTCAAAACTAGCATTGCATGCTAATCAAATCCTGATCTAGTGTTTACTTGCCAACATTGTTTCATTATGCAGGAGAATAGACAGAAGAATAGAATGAGTCACACGTCAAGCATTCTAGGTTTTCTCCACTCAGAAATGAAATACGACTAAGATTAGTAAAAAACGGAAATTATGACCGGAACTCGAGCCGTCCTTATACCATTTCCGCAATTAAAATACGAGCGAGGACACGGAAAAACAAGTCGCCGACGACCGCCAACTTGCCATTTATTGGTTCATATTTCAGGCGGTTTTCACCAAAAAATCAAAAGGGAGGTTTTAAAACTGAGAGAAAGGAATGGAATAATTGCATCAGACGGAAGAGTGATAACCGGCAAGGAAATGGACCGTTTGCCTTAATTTGATTTATAAATATAATCAAATATGGGGAAGTTTATGAAGGGTGGGGGAATCGGGACTTGTTTACGACGCAGTTTTCGTTAGACCAAGAAAGTGGAATAATTTTATGAGATTTTTTTGGGAAATAAAAATAATGTGCCTGATTACAACCCTTTTTGTATGTTGTTTTAAAGTTATTTATAGTTTTACCAGATCGATAGATTGATAGAGAACGAACTTTGCAGAACATTGTAATTTAATTCAATTTGTCTTGTAAATGTTATACCACTGTTCTTTTACTTTTTTTATTCTGGGCTATAGTGTGCAGCAGAGACAAAATTAAGTTTTTACTTATTTCATAGTATTGCCCGTTTTTTTCTGAATGAGGACCAATTTGTTTCAAAATTTTATCCTCTGGTGCCCTAGAGATACAAAGCATTGAAAAACACGTTGCTTTTCTAATGCTACTAAATATTCGTTCAGAAAGTAGGCTACTTAAAAAGGTAGTTAAACCGAAAATTATTGCTTACGTCACCAAAAGAGCACAATTACGTCTTTAAACACAAAAAATCTGAAAAACCTAGAACTTCAAAGGATTACAAGTAAAACAGTTAATTATTGAAAGCTTCCATGCACCTATTTTGACATTTTGGCACATTTGAACTACTTAATACGAACATTCATTAAAACTGGATGTGTAATGTTTTTTTTTTTGAAGGTTTATCTTAAGAATTAAAATGATGGAAAATGTGGTACCTAATTCAGAAAAGCATGGGCAATAATCTGAAATCAGTAAAAATTAAAGTTTGTTTCTGTCGCACACCACAGCTCAGTATAAAAATAAGTCTTTTGAGGATCACATTTAGAAGACAAAAAAGAAATGTTATTGAATTAAATTACAATGATCTACAAAAATTTTTCTTTAAGCCAAAGAAAAATTAGTCGAAATCCGACTAAGAATAACAAAACTATTGCAATGTGAAATATTGCAAAACTTTAGTTGTCCAGTTAATTTTGGCGGCCAGTGTAGTAAAAAATTATACAGGGTGGTCCAAAAGACTGGAAACGGTTTTATTCTGGCGAAACTATCAATTTTTTTGGTAAATAAATTTAAAGGTGTGCAATAGATATAAAAATGCTATTCAAAAAAATTTGAATATTAATTGTTTATAGAAGTTACGAAATAAACATAGTAACAATTTTTTTTTAATGGAAACCTACCACATTTTTTTTTAGACAACGAGCTTGTTACAAGAATTGTTGCTATGCAACATATCTTTGTAAAAGATAGAAAAAAAATATTAGTATGGTAATTCAAAAGTTTAAATAATTAATTAAAATAAAAAATATTTTGGCATCGCTCCTTTACAAACTTTTAAACATTTATTCATTTATTTAAAAAAAAAACTGGTAGTTTACTCAAAAAAAATTCTTCAATTCTTGTAAGTCAAACATTTTTTTAACAAAAAAGTGTGAGGTTTACAAAAAAATTTTTGCACAGCAACAATTCTTGTAACAAGCTCGTTGTCTAAAAAAAATGTGGTAGGTTTCCATTAAAAAAATTGTTACTATTATGTATTCACAAAACTCCCGTGACGTTTACAATGTCAAACCAAAATTTTTGAGTGTATCTCAAACGACACAGATGACTATTATTTCATCTGACTGTACTTGATGACAAGTTTCCATGGTACACGGCACATGCACCAATGATAATAATTAAATCATTTCAAATCAAGTGATAGCGACCAGGTTGTTAAACTTTGAGTGAAGTTGTCACCAACATAGCCATAGTGACTTTTTGTTTAACTAACTTAACGTCATTTTGACATGTCGGGAGTTTAGTGAATATATTATATGTGACTATGAGTTACTATGAGTAAAGTCTGGATTTTAAGTTTTTTGGTTTTTATATTCTTTTATAGTAAATTGTCTATTTAAATATTTGAACCAAAATGAGAACCTACCTAATTGATATTATTCTAAACTTACTATTATAATTTTTTAATCTTAAAACTAGCTATTAAGACAACAAGAGCTTTATAGATAGTATAATAATTGAGATCGTAGTTTAAATTTAAGCAACCGTTTTTAAAGTATAAAACTTGCGTTGTGTTCAAAATTTTTTCCAACACCAATATTGAATAAGAAATTCAAAAATTGTCATAAAAAAAATTGGTCAAAATTGACAAAATGCCAAGACAAGAGTATTTTTTGTAGTTTTTTTCAACACTAAAATACCTTATAATGTTTCTATGGTGCATTTACCTTACTCTTATGTTGCCGTTAAAACACGCTCCATCTATAAAATACGTCGTCAATAGCAACGTATCTTATAAGTCTATAAAATACGATGATACATGTCACACATACTTCTTTTTTATATAATAATTTCTGAATTTAGTAAAACTTCTGATTTAATTATAGTGTTGCAAAACATCTTGTAGACAACACGAGTTTTATAGTTTAAAACTTTAGTTGTCTTAATATCTAATAAAATTGTAATTGTTGACGTATTTTAAAAAGAGGTAAGTTTAAATGCAACATAGAAACAGTATTAGATATTAGTGTTGGAAAAAGGTTTCTTTAACCAAACATCCGGACTTTAACCTTCAATAAGAGGACAAGTTCAAATTTAAGAGAAATCTTAAAAATAACATGTTAAAAAAAATAAAAACATTAAAAAGAAAATAAATGGAGAAAAGCTTTGCGATTTTAAAACCAAAGCTTTAAATCGGATGTAGTAAACAAAATTTTCTAGTAGATAACCAATTCTCTCCATCGATAACTTTATTTATTTGTATTACGTGAAACCTAACTATGGCTTATAACAACATGAAATTCAATCTGAATCCCATAGATAAAATCGTCGGTTTATCCTCGAGGCCCTGAGATCGTGTTAAAGTCACGATGTAGCTAAATAACAATCAACTGGAATTGTACTTAAGTCGAAAAACTTTGTAAACCCACAAAACGGTTACATCCCATCAAACAAAGGCATCTTTACACTTCCAGTTCGTGGATTCTTTTATCTGGATCATTTCATTTCTATTCGAAACAAATGCGAACTTGGGACGAACAACGTGTTAAGCCCTTTTCGTATATTGGCGTTCTTTTCTTTTTCAACAGTTGGCCATTTGTTAATTGAATTTGAATTCGAGGCGAGTTCGCGGCTTTTCTATTTACATCAGTTCGACTGTGAGTGGCAATCAACGCCGACTTTGATTCTATTAGCATTGGTGGGTTTACGGATTAGCTTTCCAAACTCCCTAGACGGTTTCACCCTTTCAGGATTCGATTACGCATTGCGTGCAGACGAATGGTAATCTTCGATGGCGACATTTATTATTAATAAAACGAACCGAAATCGATGTTTTCAGCAGAAATAAATCATTTATGTTGAAGAGATTATGGATTGCAAAGTTTTAAACAGCTTAATACGCCACTTGTTCCGTCTTTCTACTTCCTCTACCGGAAAATCCATAATGCTAATTATTAGATAACACAAAACTTACCAAGTCATTAGCTATTATGGCTTTACGGTTTTACTAAGCAGCGGCTTCAAAGAAACTGTTGTTGATTTGCACTACTCAGTCTATTCTACTTCCAGCCAGATCAATAAGACCACACTCAGGTGTAATATTGTCTTTAATAAACATTTCCGATAAAAATTTTAACGTAAACGCTCCGAAATACATAAAGAACTTTATCATTTCTTTATTTATTAGGGGTCACAGAATATTTAATCTGCTGTCAAATTATTCTGAAAAAAAACATTTCTAGTTTTAAAATTTTAGTTGCATTTACTATATTATTAAAAATCACTTAAGAAAGGAAAAAATATAAAAAGAAGAAATGGTAAGAAGAGCAGATTTATCATTCCGTAAAATAACAGTTTTATGTACTTTAATTAATTTTACTCTCAAAATTAACGAGATTTATCTGTGTTTAGTTTCTTGCATTTCAATTAAAATTTGGCGTAGAACTTTAACTTGTTGTAAAAACACAAAAATAGTTATTTTTGTTACAATAAGTACCTAAAATACAGTTTTTGCGGACGAATCGTAGCAATAGCAAATAAGTTTGCAAAAACGTTTTAGGTACGTGTTACAAACATTTTTTTTGTTAAAACTTCACAAAACCCATTCACACTTCTTATTATTTATAATTAAAGCAAAAATTTCTCGAAGATAGTAAGCTTCGAATTTTAATCACCATGCTACCATAGAAACCAGATGGTTTTTTTGTTAAAGCTCCCAAAACACGAATTTACACCTCTTATTACTAATTAAAAAAAAATCGCCATCATAGTAATGAATTTTATTTCTTAGTCCGCAAAAACTGTTTTTGGGTACCTACTGAGTACCTACAATAACATTTTGCGTACTATTTTATTGACTCCGCAAAAGACTCATATTAGAGACTCAAATGGGTCCTTAAAACAGCTGTTTTCGGGTGCGTATACAAAAAAACTTGAATAAGTAAATCAATTTAAGTTAAAAACGTTTTAACAATTGTAATTATTGTTTTAAAGACATTATAAATGCATATTTTATGTGCAAAAAAGCTTCCAAATGTTGAAAAGCTTGCTTTGTACCAGAAAAAACAAACAATGCAATTATATTATATTTATTTTTTTATTATTATATTTTTCCAGCATTGTTTTTTATAGTCCAGCAGTCATTCAGTAATTTTTAAATTCACAGATGTAGCAAATACATTGTTTTTACTCGGTTTTTTAATAACAATTCTAACAATATCTTACTAAACCGTGATAGCTCTAACGCTCTCAATTCGTGTAAGAATTAATTAACTATCTCTCTCGCGCAAAATAGCAATTGTTTTTGGAAAGGGGACTACGGAATAATTTTGTTAGAGATTATAGCAACAAATATCAAACTTTAATATTAATAATAATTAATATTATTTGGACCAAAAGTCCATAAAAATGAAAGTTAAAAAAAATTAACCAAGAATGCGTTGAATTTCAATCATTCAATCTGTCACTTCTGACAGTTGTGGACAATTCGCATCAATGTGTGAAACGTTACTGGTGATTTGAAAAAGACAAAAGAGTGACGTAATTAGTATTTGTTCAAACAAAAAAGAAATGTGAAAATTAAAGTTATTCTGACATTGTGAGATGACAGAAATAATGCATGAAACGTACTCCAAAAACGATGTAAAACCCAGTTAATTTGCACACGGGTCGATTTGAAATAGGTAGTGATTTGTGAAGTGTTGCCCAATATAAAAGAAATTTGGCCAAAGAATGTGTAATTTAATTTAATTTTTCAATTTGAGGTTATGACATGAATTTATTATTTCTATCAACGTAACATAAACTAGATGTACCCACTGAACTAACAAAAAATAGATTTCCAGTTTATTAGCAGAAAAATTGTGAAAATTCAATAATTCAAAAATAGACTTGAATCGAATTTAATTATATATACCAGGTGAATAAAAAGTATGGAACGAAGCGTTTTTCTCGTAAACTAACCACTTTACAAAAAAAATAATTAGTGTAGCGTAAAGTCCAATTAAAATGTGACCATTTATCAAGAATAACATTTTGCGAAATTTCTTTTAGTTTTCGGGTTTTAGAAAAAAAATATTTTTTTTTAAATGGCAACCCACCATGATATTTTTTTTAATTAAAGATTATGATCTAAAAATGACCTTTAATTAAATAAAATTGTTTTTAGCCAGTACTTTTTTTTAATTAATTGTTAAAGTTGCCTTTCGAGCTCATCACGAAGATTTTCCGAACTTAACCGAAGTGTGGTTGTTTCAAGCTTTTCATCATGGGAGACGCTGATTTTTATTCAGGTGCTTTGGGGTGGTTTCGAATGGACTAAAAATAGAAGAAAATGATTTGTTTTTACATTTTTTGATCCATCCGGAAGCACCCCAAAGCACCTGCACCAAAAACCGGGCTCTCCAACGACCAAAGTCATGAAACGACTCCCTCGTTCAAGTTCGGAAAATCTTCGTGATGGGCTCGGAACGCAACTTTAACAATTTATTAAAAAAAAAAGTACTGACTAGAAAACAATTCTGTTTAATTAGAGGTCATTTTTAGATCATAATCTTTAATTAAAAAAATTACCATAGTGGGTTGCCATTTAAAAAAAAAAAAAATTTCCAGAACTCGAAAACTAAAAAAAATTTCGAAAAATGTTATTCTTGATAAATGGTCACATTTTAATTGGACTTTACGCTACACTAATTATTTTTTTGTAAAGTGGTTAGTTTACGAGAAAAACGCTTCGTTCCATACTTTTTATTCACCTGGTATAAAATATTTGCAAATCAGAAAGTATGAGGTTTAGGAGGAGGCGAAATAAATTTAAATAATATCAATAATTAAATAAATATAAATTTCGACAAAAACCGATAGTGGGAGTTTTTATTAATTATATGCAAATCATCTTATAAATTTTGACAATCCGAGAGGATTTGCTCGATTTAACTAGTACTTTAACTAATACTTGTACTTGACATTACTTAACTTGAGAGTTTTAATAGTTTTAATTAATTAACAGTTTTCTTGCAAAACCTTATAGGTGTATATTGTTTATGTTTGAAATATAAACACTAAGCACACAAAGTCAGAAAACTGTACAGCGATATTAGTTTTGACTACCCGTTATTAATTTAATGTTAATAAATGAAAGAAAATTTCATATTATTATTTATTATTTATTTCATAATTAAAAAGCTACACGTAATGGTTATAAATGTCATCTGACAACAAATGAGAAAGAAATATCAAAATCACTCATATTTTATCTCTATATTTTAGAATTTTTAAATCTGGAAAATTTTTACTCTCCAAGAATTTTACTAGAACAAAAATGTAAAATAAATAGAGTCAATTTGAGTTTGAAGTAATTTAATTTAATAGTAAAAAGTCTATTAAACAAGTTGAATTTTGAAAACAAAACGAACTCTAAATACAATTCTACAAACATGTGTTTTTTGAGATCAATATTCACTTAATAAAGTGATAGCCAAATGGAAATTTACGAAGTATGTTACTGCTCCTTGGAGGCAACTATCTGGTATTAAAACATAAAAAGAAAAGCTGAAAAAACTTGTGGAATTATTTTACGGAGTCAAATAATTGTCTATAGCCCCGAAGCCAGCAAATTTCCTCGGAAAACTCTCGAATCTGCAGAAATATTCTCTGACATGAAAAATTAATTTCAATAGTTCTAGCCGGTGATTTTTCAAGCCGGCTGTCGCCGATTCCCTGTAGACTTTCATGTTTTTCTTTCACTGAAACAAGCGTTTATCTAAGCCGACATGTTTGAATAATAACTTCCGACTTCCAAATTTTAATTAAAAATATCGAAAAAATCGACTTTTCACGTTATTCAAAGTCTCCTTAATACATGCGTGATGAAAAAACCGCACCCTCAGTGGGCGTCCGACTTAAAAAAATCGATTTTGATGTGAAAAAACCACCGAATGGTGTGTTTTCGTGCTTCCTGCTGCTTTTCAGGGGTCAGATTTATTGACCACTCGCAGGCGAGCTTTTATTCGCGGATGCATTCCCCGACGATAAAACAGGTATCTGCGATATTGTTTTATGGGCTGATATTTGAGATGAACGATGGAAACTTGGCGCGAATTAATAGGGGGCGTCTTACGTGGCCCGAATTACAACAACACTTTTATTAATATTCCAGTGTAATAAATAAGAACGGGGCGGTTATTAAATCCATGCATGGAAATTACGACGGCTTGTGCAACGTGTAATGTGATTTTTTTCAGGTAAACGATGGTTTGAGAGGAAATTTTCACGTGTAAACACAATGCAAGCATTATTAATTACAAACTGTTCTATGAGGGTGCACGAACGAAATACAACATCAAAAAAAAAATTGGACCAACAGCAAGCACGCCACTATGAGTGATGAATAATATCCAGTTTTGGTTTTCTGGAGTGAAAAACCGCAACTTTTATACGAGATTATTGGAACCTCTGCACGCAATACAAAACACTCGTATGTGTTTTTAAGGACTCTGCTGTAAGCTTGTTTAATTAAAAATTGTCTTTTTATTACATTAATGAATACTTTTTGTCAAATGTTATATTTTTTTTAATATTGTATGTTTCATATATATTATTTTTAAAATAAAAATAAACTTGTAAAAATTAACAATTTCTGCTCCGTCGCATCCACCATTTCTGCATTTAATTTTTATTTTAATTACAATTATAACAACGTTAATGAAAACTTTTTAATTATAACTTTTATTTAAGTACTTACTTTATTTTTCAAAAAAATAACATAAAACAGTTTTCCAAAATTAGCGCGCGCGTCACGCTTCAAAGGAAACAGTAATTACTGAAATATGAAAAATTTGCAGGAAATTAAATGTGACAATTGTTGACATATTTAATCAAATATTGATCTGTCAGACAACCACTCTAGGCACAATATCAATAGTAGGATCATTGTTTCAGACATAACATTATAATTCTTAAAATGCCAAATATCTAAACTTGGTGTGTTCCAAACTGTGAACAAGGGTAGAAAGAGGAATGTTACTTTACATCACTTTCCAAAAAGTGGAAATTAAAAAAACGAATGGATTAAGAGAATATTTAGTACCATCGGCAATATACCGTGATTTGTGAAAAACAATTTGAAATAACGAGCTATTATAGAAACAAAAAATTGTTACCAGATGCAGTTTTATCTTTGCTGTTGAATTATAAAAGAATTACTCGTTTTTAGATAATCTCTACCACTTCCATTAATTCAATGTAAGCCGTTAGAAACGCCGGCACCGTGTCTTTAGACTCATTTAACAAAAATTATATAATTTCAAGTCCATTTCGATTTGATTTTGATCAACAAAGCGATTTAAAAGTAGATTATACAAAAAATGTTCCAGATGCAATAAGCTCGGAAGAAAAATTTGTCTTACTAGATAAAATTTAAAAATTAGAAAATAAGTTACAGAAAGCAAATATAAAATTTCAAAAGTTGAATAAGCTGTACGAAAACAAACTTGAAAAACTAAAAAAATCAGGAAAAAAGTGACAATTACAGCAAAAGAACCAAGGGCTGTGTTTTTACTTGAGCAAATTTATAATTATTTCCTAAAAAATCCAAGATGGTCTGAAGTGACAGTACGGCATTGTTTGCCTGGGGGTACATTTCTCTAAAAGGTTATGAATTTGCTAGAAGAAGTCAGTTTTTAAAAGCTTGATCCAAAACAACTTTAAACAGTTACATGAGAAAATGACAAGAAGTTTTCTCAAAGCAAAAAACTAATAGAGAATAACAGAGAACTAATTAATAGAGAATAAAATTAATTGTTGTGTTTTTATTTGCAGTATTAAAGAAATTATAAAGAGTTATTGTAATTAATGTTCTTGTAAATTTGTAAAGATTATCATCTATCTAACCCAAATGTAAATTTGCCCATTTTTTTGACATTGGTTAGACTTCTTATTACTGTCAAACAATAACTATGACGATTTTAAATCGATATTTACAAAAGACAGGTTCAATTATATTAGCACACATACACCTTAAAAATACTTCTAAGCATGAAAAATTTTATCCACATTGAAAAAGAATAAACTTAAACTATTTGTGATGACAAATACAATGACAAATAAAAAACATTTTAAAATTCAAAGGTGTTGGATAAAGTTTTGTATGGCACACGCGTATTATTATTATAAATAAGTCACTAAAAAAACTCGCTTTTAGAGTAAACTTCTTTTACGTGATTTTTTTATATTATATAGGTACATATAACATACTTCTATTGTTATTCTCCCAGCGCATCCACCAGTTTTACAATTAAATGTTTAAAATTATGTATTACTCTACATTGCTTTCCAGCGTTACAATTGCAACATAAATGTAAGTAAGTCAACTTCTTGTCATTTTAATGGAATAAAAAATAAAGTTACTATTTTAAAACCAACACTTACTTTAATTTTCAATAATAATGTATTGTTTTATTAGGAGTTAAAGCGTCTCTAAAGATAAACGGCAAAGCTACAAAATTTGTTTTTACTCCAAATTAAACATACTATTTTTTCTGCAAATTAAATAAAACTTCTTCTTGTCGCTATTATTTATTATTAAAAAACGAGCGGCTCTGCTTATTTATGAAACGTTTTTATTATCATTTTCAATAAAGCAACAAGAAATAAGAAGAAGTTTTTTAGGAACACTTATTTTGATTTTAGGTAGACAATTGTTAAGTTTTTGAAACAATGCTACAAAAAGTAGTTGTTTTATGAGTTAATGTACTTGCTTTCGTGCCACATCTAACTGATGGTTTAAAAACTTTTAAGCGGATTTTGTGTCACTATAATAACCCTAATAATTTTTAATTAAAATTACCCGAAATACGCCATTTAGCATCGCCAACTATATTTTTCCCCAACTTTCGTCGTTGTATATCTGTTGAAACGTCTAATGTTCTGTCTTCCAGTCCCGACTTTTATCCGCCCCCATTTCGACTTATCCTCGCTTTCTCAACTTTGTTGCTGTTGAAAAGTTGGAATGCGGCTTGCAGCTATGACATCGCCAAAGTTATAGATTGAAAAGTGAGCAGTCGTCCGAAAGGGCACGTAATTGTTTTATGCATGGTGTTGCGTTCGGCGGTGACTCTAAAGCGTTAAATTCCATTATGCAACCGGCATAGCACGAGCAGTTTAATGCAAAGCGTCCCGACGCATGCAAGAGTGCAATATAACGCTTATTTATTGTGCATTCGTGTTACGGTTATGCGAGCATTTTCATACAAATAAAACTCAAGCGAATTTACGCGAGCGATACGAACAAAGAAAAACCACCTGAAGAATGAGAAAATAGGAAAACAATTATCAGAGTTTTCTTCAGTGTTTTTCACACTCCACCAGTGCGGACATGACTCGCTTTGAATCTAAAAAATCTGGTGTGAACATCACACGACTTTCCTTATCCTACTTATTTGTTACGACAATAATTTAGTGTTGGAAATTCGAGTAGCAAACCTAACGTTTGCGTTAGTGCCACCTGCCGGATTACACGCGAAATAGTAGTCGCAGGTTCGAGTCAGGGGTGCAATTTTTTATTACTTCGATACCTATTATTATTTTATTTTATCACATTTTACTGTTTAATAAGGTATATTTCATGATTGTAAATAATTTGTATCCTCATAAATTTATTGTATCTTCAACCGTATAATTTTTTTTCTAGCTCTTATCGTTCTCGATAGACACACACATACACACACACAAACACACAAAATACCTGTTTTAAGTCTTAAAAAAAATGGAATTGAACAAATTGATTTTTTTGAGTGTTTTTTGACATAAACAAACTTAGGTAAATACCGATATTTGCTCTGAACATGCTATGATGTGATGATTTGGTTGAGAACATAATATCTGAAATCTGTAATATCAAATTAAAATTTTTTGGTAAAATGATCTTTAGCGTTTCGAAACTCACAAGTAAAAGAAAACTTGATTTAATTATTTAAACATAAATTTGAGTATGCACAAACTTAAATCTTAATACAAATGTAACATTTTTATGAAAACTTCAAAATTTTTATAACAATTTGGACACACTTTCTAGGTTTTAATGTTTAGCATAAAAATATACAGGTTGTCCCACGAGTAATAATAAGCCTGAAAAATTTTTTGACCAACATTACATTTCAAAGATTACGTGGAATTTAACAAAGGTACTTAGTTTTAATAAATTAAACATAGTAACCAAACAGCACACTTTAATTTATAAAAAGTCAACCTTTGGAGAATTTCGTGAAAATTACTAAAATGTTACCAAAAAGACCAACAAGATTCTCATTTATGAAGAATGTTCGAAAAGGACTTCGCAGATTCCACATCTGCGCGATATACGATTACTATGTTTAACTAATTAAAACGAAATATATATTTTAATATCCAGGTTATCTATGAAATGTAATGTTGGTTGCTTCAAAAAAAAATTTCAAGCTCATTATTACTCGTGGGACACCCTGTAATTAAAACCTAGTTTTAACCTGGTTAATTTATATAATAGTTATTAGGAGTAAAAGTGATTGTTTATGTGGCGAAGCTGAACGTTCATTTTGCCGAACGGAGTGAGGCAAATAGATTCAGCTGAGCCACATAAACTCACTTTTACTCCAAATAACATATACTATTTTATCTGCAAACGATTCAGATGGAGAGAAAAGAGCAACACAGCAATAATCAAGTAAATCACCTCAATAATCAGGACGCTTTGCAATAAAATCATAACAAACGTCACGCGTCAGTTTCGGAATTTGTGTTGAGATTTCGAAAGTGTTGATTGATTTAACTGGTGTAGTTTATAGTGCAAAATGTCGAATGCTGATAATCTACCTTGTACCTCTCCAGAAAATGCTGAAAAAGCGAAAGGGACAAGAAAGAGACAACAGTGGTAAATGTCAAAGTAAGTGTCAAGTAAAAGTGAAAACGCCTAGGCGTAAAAACAGTGTTTTTACTCCATGTCTGAAAAGTAAAACTTTTACCTGTGTCATTTAGTCATAAAAGTGGTCACTTTTGTGACGTTTGCAGATAAACTTTATTTACAGTAATTACACATTTTAAATCAATAGTTTAAAGAATGAGAGGGTAACAAATATTTTTTTTATTGTTTAATAGATTACAGTGGAGTATTTCTGTAATAGAATTCCAGTACATGAAAACTTATTAGATCTAAAAGTTTGGGACAATCAATTAAGTTAATAATAATTAATAAAAATATAGTTAATTAAGTTAATTATATTTGCTATTATTTGACAAATGTATCATTTTCTTATATTATTAATCTAAACCTTAGAATTTCTCTGGAAAAAACATCCTGAATTTTTCGACTAAAAATGACCTCGACTCTTTTCGGTCGCTTCTGGCATTACTTACATTCTTTGATGTACAAATAACTACTAAAACATTATTTTTTTTAATTGTAAGTAAAGTTCAAAAATTAAAAAGCAAAACACCAGACGTGTTATTTCATTGTTTTATTTATTTTTCAAACATATTGTTTTTTTAATTTTACGTCTTTAACAACGCTTCTTAACGAACTTGTTTAGATATTTTAACTGCTTCTCACAGTGCGTTACTAAGATAGCTTTTTTAATGTTGGTGACAATACAAAAAATTTTGGAAATTCATTTCCAGATTACACACAATGACAAATGTCAAAATTTTCTAACGCTTTGTATTTTAATGTAGAAGGTGTTTCAGAACCCGCGCCTCAGAAACATGGAAAAAAAATAAATAATTGTGTCTGTCAAAAAAATTTGACATTTATTTTTGACATTTGGCATTTTTATGTCGATTTATTGTTACTGATGATTTTGTGTGTTTTGCATGTATTTTCATAATTTCGTTCTATAACAAGTGACTGAATGAATATTCTATAATTATGCTCAAAATACAACATACTATCTATTTCAAAACTGTCAGTGTCAGTTATCAATGTCAAATAAGTTGTTTTGTTCAAATTCAATTGTTTTTAATTCATACTTTTTAGTCGTAGCAAAAATACAGAATGAAAATTCGATCTACTCGATAATAATGCTCGCATTTGGAATCTTCAACAATTTCTCGAATTTTCATTCTAAGCTTGGTACAGAATAAAGTATTCCAACAGAAATAAATAGAGTTAAAGTGAAAAAATTAAACTCCTATAATTCCGAAATTTTTATAGATAGAATTTTGTTATGTTTCTGACATAATATTTTTCTCTGGGGCGCAAGTTCTAAAACACTAAAGTTTGCTAAAATGTCTCTGTTTCTGTTACGGTTATAGCTAAAACTGACTTTGAAGTCTTAATTTTTTTCTAAACTTGTCATTTTTAGTTTAGGATAGGGTTTTTGGCCGATGCTATTTTACAGGCAACATGACTGTAGAAAAGTTCACCGAATACAAATTTTACACTGTAACTCTTACAGTGAGCAGAGCTTAAAGAATAGCACCATATCCAACATAAAACATGTAGAATTTTAAATAAAGTGAAAAGTACTCCTATAATCTAAATGATAAAAAAACGTTTGTAACGATTTTTAAAATGTATTCTGTTTTTTGTAGAACAAAACGAATAATAGATGCAGAAGGTAGAGAATATTTATTTATGCATGAGAGTATTATTAAATAAAAATGAAGTAACTGAAGCAGGAGTTTATTTTATGTACATACATATTCTAACGTGTGAAAAATACATAATCCTCTCAATCTTGCATCCCCAATCTCTCAAGGTTGCAAAACCGTCAAATCTAAAATAGTTTCAATACATCTCGTATTGAAAATTTCACAAACCCTATTCCCGAATCGATTTGTTGACTTGAATTTCGCTCCCGGTAGTAGTTTTTCACAAAACTGGCAACGTCTACGTTATAATAACACTAAAGTGATACATTATCAGCAAGTAGCAGAGTCGGCGAAAACGGGATATAGCCTCACTACATCACGTGACTAGTGTAGTGTAAAAGGTGGCGGACAGTTTCCAATTCAATAATCGGCCAGCGACTCTCCACACCACCAAACAACAAGAAACTAGAGAAAATTATTAATTTTCTTCAAGGCGAAATCGTTAGAATGGATGCTTTCCGCCATCGACGCCTTGATTTATATCGACGTGCTGTGAACCTGGTTACGTGTTTCGGTTAAGTAATGAACTTGAGTTAGTTTTCGATTATCAAAAGTTTTCGGTTTGAAGTTGGAAAGGAAGGAAATCAGTGGCGGGATAATTTAGCACCGCGAGCTTACACCACTACTTTAAGCTTTCAATCACTAAGTTTATAAGAATTTAATGATTCCCTAAGCCGGGGATCGAAGGGAAATAGTAGCGCGAGAAACTTTACAACACCTAGCAAGTTTTGTTTAATTTATTTTGGTTCACTTTGATTGACGAGAAGGACACTTGGCCACAATAATGAGGGGTTTAAAATATAAAGAGGTTTTGAATCATTAAACATATCATGACCTACATTTTCTCCGCCAATTTAAAATGTAACTTTTTGTCACTTTTCTTATTACAAGCATAATTTTTGGTACAAAATAAATTTAAATTTCATCTATTACTACCGATTTGTGATTTGTAATAGCAAACAATTTATTTTCCATTTAAGCAAGTGAGAAAATAAATTCAATATGTATCTAAGACAAAATTGCCCTAAAGTAAGTGATGCCAAAATCCGAGCAGGAATTTCTGTTGTTCTTCAAATCCTCAATGTGATCCATAATAGTCCACAGATTTATTGACAATAATATAAATGAAAATTATTCTATATTTATCTAAAAACTATTGGAAAATGGAAAACTTCTTGGCTGCCGAATGTCTATAAAAATGCATTTTCCGATTCGATTTCTTTCTACAAAACTTAAAGACTGTAAATAATAAACAAGAGCGTTTTCATCAAGATATCAGTGCCATGGAAAAAGGTATCAAAGTATACAGGGTGCGTCAGAACTTGCGCCCCAGAGAAAACTACCATGTAAGGTAAAATACAAATTAAAGTTGGAATCGAACTAACCTCAAAAAAAAAATGTAAAAAATAAACAAATTCAAGAAACTAAAAGTCAAATACAAAAATAATAGTAAAATCAAAACAACAAACAAACAAAACGAAGACCAATTATTCAAAGTAAAAATCTTTTAAATAGCCAGAATTATTATTCTATAAATCCAAAACCTTAACAATAAAAGCATAAAAGAAAATAAATCAAAAAGTATTTAAAATGTTATTTTGGCCATGAAATAAAAAATTGAAAAAAAAAGTTATGAGAGTTTAAATTTTACACTTTAACACTATTTATATCTATTGAAAAAATATTTTTTTAAGTTTTTTTGTTACAGGCTATTAGAAAAGGAAACAAGGAAGCTGTATCCTAAATTATAACTCTGTTTAATGTTATTTGT
>NW_025401050.1:3126506-3153721 GCF_015345945.1 Tribolium madens | reverse complement strand
CTTTACTAAATAAATATAAAAAACATCTACAAGGTCATTAGTATTAATAAATAGACATGAAAAAATGTCAAATGTGAAAAAATAAATGAGAAAATTTTTTGACAGATAATTTTTTAAAACATTTTTTCATTTTCCTGAAATTTTATCCTACTTGAAATTTTTCTCTGGGGCGCGAGTTCTGACACATCCTGTATAGAGGAGCTGACAATGATGCGGGACTCCTGCAGGTTTCTACAAAAGGAAGACTTTACTTCTCATAAAAAACAAAAACAAAATTCTTGAAAATATTTCTTTGTTAAATTTGTATTCAATTTTTGTCTAGTGTTTCATTTTGTGTAAGTAGTTTAATATTGAAAAAAACTTTACGTGATGGAGAATCTTGGTGATCATTTTTAAATTTTCTGAAGAAAATTAGATAAGATTCAGGTTTAGGTATTTTTATCAAAGTTAGAAAAAAAATAAAAGAATGTCCCCTAATGAAATTTATTTTACATTATACAAAGTGTTCATCAAAAATAGTGGCAATTATCAAGTTTGACATAACTAAAAATGAAAATAAATTAAAACAATAGTACATTATGTTATTAGCAGTAAAATTGATAGTTTATGTAACGAAACTGAGCGTTAATTCATCTGAACTACAAAAACTTACTTATACTCTAAATAACATACCTACATATACTATCTTATCCACAAATGTATTCACATTGAGAGTATTTTTTTAATTAAAAAGTAAAAGAACAAAATAATCAAAATGCTTCGCAAGTAATGAAATCATAACAACCCTTGTTAACAAACATCATGCGTCAGTATCGGAATTTGTGTTGAGATTTTCGAAGTGTTAATTAATTTAACTAGTGCAGTTAGTAGTACAAAATCAAATGCTGATTATTTACAAAAATTGCTAAACCAGCGACAGAAACAAGGAAGAAGCAACATTGATAAATGTCATGGTAAAAGTGAAAACGCTTATGCGCAAAAATAGAATTTTTACTCCGTGGGTGAACATTTAATCATAAAAGTGTTCACTTTAGTGACATTTGAGGATAAAATAATGTACATACAACATAATGGCTCAAAAGAGATAACTGTTTTGTCTTTTTAGATTTTTAGGCTCATCGTTTTATTAAATATTGTTTGGATATACAGACTGTTTAAAAAAAAATCGGGTCCTTTTTTTTGGATTGCAGTTTTACGAGAAATGATATAATTTTTGTCGAGTAGTAATCGAATAAAAACTTTAGAGAGATAATTCAAAACAAGAAAGTTGAATAAAGAGAACGACTGAGATATAGAAAGTAAAAGTCTTTAAGCATTAGGGTTGTAACTTTGAAAGGAACAATGGAACAGAGGCGTGTATAAAGAAACCACCAAGGGGGAGACTAAAGCGGTAAATTAAGTGGGAATGGGAGATGAAATTGATGGAAAGTGAGCTGTAAGAGATTGCTACTTTACCCTTTACGTCTCAATTTCAAAAAACTAGGAAAAAAGTAGTAAACATTTTAAGAATGGGGGTAATTAAGTGCCGACCCGTATGACTGCCGTTTGGCAAATAAGCAAGTTATCCCAAAGTCTGGATCCCCATTGAAATAGGCAAATCTGACGCGACCACCGACTTACTAAACAATTATTCCCTCCTTGCTTCCGCCAACCGCAGAGCTAAAACCATCGGAAACTTGGTGTTCATTTGCGAAAGTTAGGTGTTTAACTTGTGCGATGTTTGCTTATTCTAATCAAAAGCAATTGCTTAAGTTTTTGTTTTATGATAGGGATTTGTTTTCGCATAAATGCCACAGGTAGAAAAAGGTAGACGTTTAGTGCATCCCCGAGGAGCTATAGCAAGTATTGGCAGATGCTGGGGTGACCAAGACGCATGGACTATTAAGCAAAGCTGTAGATATGTGCACCTGGGGAACTCTTCCTGGAAAATTAATGATGCTGATATACATACAGGGTAAACCAGCGAGTTAAAAAAATCCATTAGTGACTTTAAATGGTAAAATTAAAAAAAAAATTGTTTAGGACAATAATAGATACTAATCTAGTCTATGGCTAAAAATTATTTTCAACTATAAAGTATGTCTCAAAAATAAGTTACAATACAAACTTGTGTTTTTTTAAATGAAACACCATATGTTTCTTAGCGTTTTTCGATGTAGATTTTTATGACAATGTTTTTAAGCTAAACTTTCATTGCTCGATTTTGCTTAGTTTTAAATATAAGACGTTTTTTCTTTGACGAAAACATGCACTTTTTAACAAATTTATTACACAAAAACTAAGACACCTAGAAATTTTTTTTACTACCGCAAAGAAGAAGGTACAAGCTATAAGGTTGTAACATTTTTTAGTGTGTTGCATTTGCAAAGCTAAAAAAAAGAAGGCGTTTATTAAAAGTTCAATATTAACTTAAAAAATTTTAATGGAACACCCTATTTATTGTTTTTGCATTTAAAAGAATATTAAATTGTTTTTCTAAAATTATTTACTTTTAGGTGTGTATAATCAATAACTAAAAAGATATTTAACGTTAAACATTAAAAAAATAATTGCTATTGTTTCAATACCCAAAAAGTGCACAATTGCACAAGAGATAGAAGAAATATTACTTAATTATCACATTTGTGTTAAACGGAAACCATTATTCTTTATTTTTACAATAAAATAATTCGAATTTCAATATTTATAACCACTTTTACAATCTCTGGATAAATCAACGGATAAATGATCCGTGGTGGAATTACTATGGTTGCCATAGAATCAACAATGCTCAGATATTGATAGGCATTATTGCTACAATTAATATTGAATGTTAAATATCTTTTTATTTGTCAATTCTAGACATTCAAAGATAATTTTTTTAGACAGACAATTTATCAATCTATTAGATGCAAAAATAAAAAATAGGGTGTTCCATTGAAATTTTTTAAATAATTTATAGTCATTGTTATTGATAGTCATTGTTACTACAATTAATATTGAATGTTAAATATCTTTTCATTTATCAATTCTAGACATTAAAAGTTTATTTTTTTTTGGATAGACAATCTATCAATGTATTAGATGCAAAAATAAAAAATAGGGATTTCCATTTCCAATTGTGTTTCAATTTGTTAAGTTATTTAGCTTTTAACAAATTTCTTAATTTATTAATCTTTACAAATACAAAACACAACAAAATTGCTACAGCTTTATATTCTGTACTTTCTTCTTTGCATAGGTAAGAAAAAATTAGTTCTAGCTGTCTTAGTCTTTGTGTATTAAATTTTTAAAAAGTGCATGTTTTCGTCAAAAAAAACGTCTTATTTCTAAAATTAAGCGAAATCGACTTATAAAAGTTTACCGTAAAAACATTGTTTTAAAAGGATACATCCAAGAATGCCAAGAAACATTCGGTATTTTATTTAAAAAAACATACGTTTGTATCATAACTTATTTTTGGGACATGCTGTATGGTTGAAAATAATTTTAGGTGATGCACTAGATTAGTATACAAGGTGATTCTTTTAGGGTCTATATTAGAAACTTTTTAACTTCTAAGGCAGATAGAAATTTGAAATTTTGTACACAACTCAAATTGACCAGTCTAAGTTAAATTAAAGTATTTTCAAATGGCTGAACTTCTGGAACTACGAGAAATTGGCGCCAACTTTGAAATTTTAAGAGGTAACCACAAATTTTTATAGCATTTTTAAATTCTCCTCTCCAAACTGAGTAAAATGTACCTAGTTGTTAGTACTTATCTGTCATAGTTTTTGACGTATGTCAATTTTTTGTTCAAAATTTTCATTTGCAGAGGTTTATTAAAATCATCACAGCTCTTGAACCGTTTGCGATAAGTGAATAATTTTTCTTGCATTCGATAACCAAAGATACGAAGAGTTTTCTAAAATTTTCAAAATTGTCAACTGTTAAATTGCAAAGCTTATATGATTTTTTGAAAATGATATTTAACAAACAGTGTTTTCAAATAAAATGACCCTATTTTCTCAACAATCGAAAGTATATCGATTTGTAGAAGGACATTTATCAACATGTCTTATACCCATCTCTTACAGTTTCTGAAATAATCACGAAAAACTTGTTTTGTTTTTTATTTTTATAGTCAATCACGTAGGCTTTGGAAAATGATCAAAACGTATAAAAGATTTCTTAGTCTACACAACACCCATCCGGAATTACGAAGAATTGAGGCAAGGATTGAGGCGGCATTTAATAATCTTCAACGAAATGAAATAATGGAAGCCACTCAAATCAGTTTACCGTCAAGTTGTGGACTGTTTGAAAATGGTAAACATATCGAACATCTGTATTAATTATGATATATCTTTATTGTATTTTTCCAAAGCCTACGTGATTACCTATAAAAATAAAAACAATAACATGTTTTTTGAGATTATTTCAAAAACTGTAGGAGATAGGTATAGGACATGTTGATAAAAGTCCTTCTACAAATTGATGTACTTTTGATTGCCGTTGAGAAAACAGAGTCATTTCATTTGAAAAAACTGAGTTATAGCTGTTTGTTAATGACCATTTTCAAAAAATCATATTAGCCTTGCAATTTGACAGTCGACAATTTTAAAAATTCTAGAAAACTTTTCGAACCTTTGGTTATCGAATGCAAGAAAAAATATTCACTTATCGCAAAGGATTCAAGAGCTGTGATGTTTTGAATGAACCATTGCAAGTGAAAATTTTGAACAAAAAATTGATATGTCAAAAACTATGACAGATAAGTACTAACAGCTAGGTACATTTTATTTAGTTTAAAGAGGAGAATTCAAAAATGCAATAAAAATAAGTGGGTACTATTTAAAATTTCAAAGTTGGCGCCAATTTCTCGTAGTTCCGGAAGTTCAGCCATTTTGAAAATAATTTAGTTAAACTCAGACTGGTTGATTTGGGTTGTGTAGAAAATTTGAAATTCCTATCTGCATTACAAGTTAAAAAGTTTCCAATGTAGGCCCTAAAAGAATCACCTTGTATATCAATGTCCTATACATTTTTTTTAAATTTCACCATTTAAAGGTCACATTCTATGAAGGTCACTAATGGACTTTTTCAACTGGCTGGGAGACTCTGTATGCTTACATTTTGGGAATGATCGAGCTTTGACAAGAAAAATATTCGATGGCACTCAGGTGTTTCCAAACTTCCGAATGTAATAATAATCAAAGAACAAGCTGAAATTTTTATATAAGCCATAAAGAAGGTTCGAGTCTTGAAAGTCGACGCCACTTTTATGACGTTTGACATATGATACTTGGGTAGTTTGCACGCTCCGTGGAGATCGGCTTACAAGTTTGCTAGTTTTGAACGTCGAACCTTTCAGCTTTAATTAAAAATATCGCGGGGACGAATTATTTTCAAAGGAGTCGAATACAATGGTATCTAATGTAGACAACTTTAATTAAGCACGACTTAACACGGGCGGTGAGTTTAACATCGCACTTGGACAATCCAAATGAAAACTGTCACGCCAGCCGCCGCACTGAATTATTAATATTCCCGGTTTTATTGTCGAACAATAATACATACAGACGTGATAGTTTATGAGTGGTCAGGGACGGTTTTGGGGATGCATTTCATCGTACCCAAGCGAAATTCAAACAGAACACTCATTGCTTAGCACTGAGTAGAGGAAGGTTGCTTATAATACAGGGTGTTTGACACAACTTTACGAGGCTTGCGCCTAATGTAGGCACCCAAATATACAAAAGTCACAAAACACTAGATACAAAAAATACACATTTAATTATTTAATTTTTTGAAACCCATGTCAGTAGTTGTCAAACTAATTACTGTTTCATTAATAATCATAAACTGCAGTTTTTCAGAAACAACGGCATAAATATGATTCTAGTTTATCTATCTTAATCACTAAATGTGATTCTAGTAATTTCACTAAATGTGAAAATATAGTAATTTTTGAAAGGGTGAACAAACTAGAAAAGATTATCCAATTTTTCAAAATTTGTAATCGAGATCGTATTGGAATATGTATTACTGATTGCATCTTACAGGCGCAGACCTCGTAAAATTATGTGAAACACTCTGTATAATAGAGCTTTGCTTTAATCACAAAACAATATTTATCGCAACAACCTAATTAAAAGAATGTTACAAACTGATATTTTATGAAAAGGAAATAAACAACAGAGTATAAAAAAAATTAAAAATCACATCATAAAAGCTCGAACAATTGAACTGTTTGAATTAGACAAATGAATTTGATAAGATGAGATTGCATAAAAATATCACTCTTATCAGTTTATATACAGGTTTTGGAAAAAACAATGATGGATTTCAAAGGGTGGTTTTCTAGATCGAAATAAGAAAAAAGTTTCTATCGATGTCCGAAAAAACTTCCTAAGGGAGTTAGAGCGATAAAACCACCTCAGATAAAAAATCACACTGCGTGGATTGCTTTTCGGAATTAAACTCGGTGCACGGTTAAATCTGGGAAAAAAATGTTAAAAACTTCATTAAAAGCAAAATTTTACGCTTTAAGTAAATTGAAAAAATACAATTGGAACAAGAAATTGTAAATTTGTTTAAATTTATTTAATATATGCAAAATACTAGACTAAAATACTAGACTAACATACTAGAATAGTAAAATATATTTATATAGTAGCTGATTCACCTAAGATGGCTAACTTTAAAAAATTAAATGCAACACTTAATACATACATTCTTCTAGTACATTGCATGTAGATAGAATGTATTATAACTTTTTTTTTACTTGTATTTTATAATATTTTTAGTGTATAGTAGAATCTACCGGGTGAATAAAAAATATGGAAATAAAATATACAGGGCTGTTCCGTCTAAATCCCACTTTAGAAGTACTGGGAGTTGGAATAATCGTATTTATTTAAAAATTGGTACATAGCCATAAACCATTAAGTCCTCCTAAATGAAAATATTTTCAAGATGGTGGCACTTCCGGTTATACCGAAAGTCGGTCTCAACTTTCTTATTTTAAATGGAAAGGTATATTTTTTACTGCGTTTTTGGATTAATCGGGTTATTTTAAGGGAGTTTTTATCAGCTTTCTCTATACCTAAATTTAGCCATTTTTTAAATATTTGGAGTTTTTCAAAAATTATTGGATCTGCACCTTCCACTTTAAAAATCGGTAACTCTGCTATTTCTTAAAATTTTGAATTCGTTTTTTTGGCGTTTGAAAGAGAAATTTTAGATCTTTCTTTCGGTGTTTTCAAATTTTGAAAAAAAATTAACAAACCATAAAATTTTAAGGTTACTTTTGTAATAATTCAAATACCCATAACTCAATTTTTTTTAATGAAATACCCCAATTTTTATTATACTTAATGGAGGAGAATTTAATTCTGCATCGATCTGTATTAACATTCCCTATACCTAAATTTAATAATTTTTAAGTTATGGTGACTTTTTGTTGAGACTGCCGAAAATCTGTTATTAGCCACATTCGTTTTCGTATAGTTTGCTATGGAAATCAAAAATGTCAAAATTGTTTCTCAATAAATGTCGACAGTGACTTATTCTTTGACAAATAGTGCCAAAATATGGAGAGTCAAAGCTACTCAAACTTAGATTTAATTAATTTATTTTGTATTTATGGAGAGTGTAACAAAATTATGATATCGTTCATATTAAACAAAAATAAACTTTTTTCACTTGTTAGCTTTAAATAATGATCGCATGGTACAACCTATCAATAATAATTAAGTTTGCATAACTTTGATTCTCCATATTTTGGCACTATTTGTGCAAATAATAAGTCACTGTCGACGTTTACTGAGAAACAATTTTGACATTTTTGATTTCCATAGCAAACTATGTGAAAACGGCTATGGCTAGTAATAAATTTTCTGTAGTATTAAAAAAAAGTCCATAACTTGAAAATTATTAAATTTAGGTATAGGGAATGTTAATACAGATCAATGCACAATTAAATTCTTTTCTATTTAGTAGAATAAAAATTGGGGTATTTTATTTGAAAAAATTGAGTTATGAGTATTTGAATTATTACATAAGTAACCTTCAAATTTTGGGATATGTTTTTTTTTTCAAAATTTGAAAACACCAGAAAAAGGATCTAAGCCTTCTCTTTCAAACGCCAAAAAACGAATTTAAAATCTTAAAAAATGGCAGAGTTACCGGTTTTTAAAGTGGAAGGTGCAAATCGAAAAATTTTTGAAAAACTCCAAATATTTAAAAAACGGCTAAATTTAGGTAAAGGGAAAGCTGATTAAAACTCCCTTAAAATAACCCGATTAATCCAAAAACGCAGTAAAAAATAGACCTTTCCATTTAAAATAAGAAAGTTGAGACCGAGTTCCGGTATAACCGGAAGTGCCGCCATCTTGAAAATATTTTCATTTAGGAAGACTTAATGGTTTATGGCTATGTACCAATTTTCAAATAAATACACAATTATATACAATTATACAATACAATTATTCCAACTCCCAAAACTTCTAAAGTGGGGTCTAGACGGAACAGCCTGTATACAGGATGCGCCAGAACTAGCGCCCCAGAAAAAAATTTCAAGTAAGGTAAGATACCAGGAACATGAAAAAAATGTTTAAAAATTTCTATCTGTCAAAATATTTTGACATTTATTTTTTGACATTTGACATTTTTTTATATCTATTTAAGGATACTGATGATCTTGTAAATGTTTTTTTAGAATTATTCAGTGAAGGTAAAAAAAATTGCCAATAAAAGCCACAAATAACATTAAACAGAGTTACAATTTAGGATACAGCTTCCTTGTTTCCTCTTTTAATAGCCTATAGCAAAAAAACTTGGAACATTATTTTTCCAACAGAAAAGAATAGAGTCAAAGTGCAAACTTTAAACCGTCATAACTGTGAAATTTTTACAGATAAATTTTTTTTAACATTTTTTCCATGTTCCTGGTATCCTACCTTATATGACAATTGAAACTGTTAAAGATTAGGGGTTTCTGTATGTGTAAACATTATAAAATTTACTAAAAGTCAGTTAGAACCAGGTCGCGAAATATCCATCTTATAAGACATTTTTGAAAACTCGATTGAAACAACTAAACTCCCATTACATAAACCATATTTTACTTCCAGCAACAACCTGTTTAAACACGATTTGGTATAAATAAAAACCATCTAAAAAATTCCCAAAACTTTATCACGATTCGTTAGTAATCCAAAGTTGTTTTAACTTTGCTTGTTACTTGACGAATCAATTTGGTACGAAGTGTGTGCTACTTGTAAATGGTTTTGCAGTCTGTGTCGTGCTTGTCACTTAGCCCGCAATCCCGCATTGCCCATTGGGGCTTATATTTAAGTCTTTGGCTTTAATCGAGCACTTAACTCACGTATGTCCGTCCCTAATAGTCCGTTCAATCAGCCATAAGCTTTCACAAATAGATGTGCTTATCCCAGACACACAATAATACAAGCGGATTAACATCGTATATATTCGCTCCAACATCGAATATTGTGCCAAGTGTTGTTTAATTACGACGAAGAGGAATTATTGGATTACCGGAACCGCATCGGCCAGATAAATTGTTTTCAATGTATACACAAAATCGTGTTCCCGTATAAATTAATTAAAAAAATCAAACAACGGTTTGTGAAGTAAAATTCACATTCTCGAGACCTGTCCCGAGCACACTCAACCAATTTCCTTCAATAATTAAAAATGATTCGTGGCGTAAACGGTCCAATTGCTTATTAATATTGAGAGGTTATCGATCGACGTTTAAGACGTGGGCGCCAAAATTCGATCAGATGCATCCCTCGGTTAATTTTCTGCAGTGAATGGGATGTCTGGCCTCGATTACCCGTCGATATAATCCGGAAACCCTTGTGGTTTGTTTTCAGATTGAACACCACCACACGGAACGCCTAATCCGACTAGGGTTGAAAGTCTCTGATGTATCACGAGGACTATATTGGCGACATAATCATATAAGCTCGGCGAAATTGAACCTGGACGATGACTACAGCAAGCACCAATATCACCAAACCACCACGCAGTTTAACTAAAAAACACAAACTTGAAATTACTAAATAATTAGTTTTTCTTATCATCCTCACAGAAAGGAAGTTTTTTTATCCTAATTTCAATTACAGAGAAAGACAGAATGATTGTGACTGTTAGTAACATAATTACACCTGAAAGATTTTTTTTCTAAGTTACTAATTTTCCCAGTCAGCAAACATCGATAGGATTCTTGAGTTTCTAATTAAATTAAATGAAAAAAATATATTAAAAGTTTTATAAAGATTTTTTGTTGGGTTGACACTAAATGTTTTATACTTTCTTTTTTTATTAATGAAAATAGTTCTACTTCAGGTTCTACAAGTACTGGCAGAGTTAAGTAAAAAACGTTTTGACTGCATGGTAGGTAAGTGAAAACGTAAACAACTGAAGGATGAAAAAAATATAGCACTTATACAGGATACGCCAGAACTCGCGCCCCAAACATTGACATTTATTTTTTGACATTTGACATTTTTTTATATCTATTTAAGTATACTGATGATCTTGTATATGTTTTTTCACAATTATTTAGTAAAGGGACAAAAATTTTACCAATTAAAGCCACAAATAACATTGAATAGAGTTACAATTTAGGATACAACTTCTTTGTTTCCTCTTTTAATAGCCTATAGCAAAAAAACTTGTAAAATTATTTTTCCAACAGAAATAAATACAGTCAAGGTGCAAACTTTAAACCTTCATAACTTCGAAATTTTTATAGATAAATTTTTTTTAATATTTTTTCCATGTTCCTGGTATCTTACTTTATATGGCGTTTTTCTCTGGAACGCGAGTTCTGGCGCAGCCTGTATTCTTAGTCTTAAAAATTTGCAAATTGCTGTAAATACGAGTATACAATTTATTTGAGTAATCCAAAAAAAAATATTACGGGAAAAATAATTTTATAATATAATAATTATTTATTATAATAATATAATATAATAATTTCATTCCTCATTGTTCCTCTTTTAAACCACCGGACATTTTTAGACTCAGAATTTTTTTAATTAGGTAGCTTTACTAACTGAACAATTCTATCATTTTCAAATACCAAAAAGATTTACTTTACCTTCGTAGTTGATTTTTTGTTTATTGTTTTCATTTACAATGTCTTAGAATAACTTCAAATTAAAGATTTAACAACAAATGTTTTAATTTAAGTAAGAAAAAATTTAATAGAAATTGATTTTTAAATACGTAAAAAAGCAAATGCGACTACACGCTCTAAAATCGAAATGTGAGAGGAATTAAAAAGTAAATATTTTTATTTGTTAACTTTAACTTAAAATAAAAAAAAAAACTGTAGCTTGGTTGAAAAAAATTGTTAGCCAACGCCATCCTACAAAATTCATTATCACTAGGGACGAGATTTTAGGTAAAATGCCTTTTTGATTCTATTAAGGCTCGTGGTCGGAACCCAAAATTTTAAACGTTTCAAATGAAATAGATTTCGTACACAACATTTTTTTGAGTTCTAACATTCTAAAACGCAAGTATTTGATCTAAAACGACAAATACTCGTATAACCTTCCATGTCTTAAAACCTTAATTTTAATATTTTTTCAAATTTTTCAAACACAAATAATAAATGTATTTTTTTTAATTTGTTTTTTGTTATCGTCTTTTTCACTTTATATTTTTTATTTCTCCACTTTGAGTAGGTCTGAAACCGAAAGTGAAATATGCTAAGTTTTGGTTGTTAACAAAACAAGAGTTTTGTTAACTTAAGTTTTTAAAAATACTTAGTTAAAAATTTATCTTAAATACCAAATTCCCTAATTTAGTTGCCAGTGTGGCCATAAGAGTACCAAGCTGTAGAAATAAAAATATTATGATATAATCTTATTAAAACTAAAAATATTTTGTTTTTGCAAAAAAGCTCAAACAAGTAATTTTTTTTAATGCACAATTACAACTTGATTTAAAGATTTTACACTTTTGGGTTTTTGATTAATGATGTCATCGACATTTTTTTTTAATGGAGCCTCTAATTTTTTTAGCTAATTTGATAGATCTGTGTCGAAATGACAACGCCAAAATATTAAATATATTAAATCAAAAATCATCAAAAAAGTGAAATAATATCAATAAAAAATAAATATACAATTTTAAATCAGGTGTCTCTCTCAGTCATATTTTAATTATTAACTATCAATATGTTAACAACAGGAACCTTACTTTATGTTTTATGAAATGCAAAGAATAATATAATCGCGCATTTCTTAGAAAGAGAGTACTGAAAAAATGTTTAAAAAATTCTGTCAAAAAATGTTGACATTTATTTTTTGACATTTCACATTTTTATGTCTACTTAATGATACTGATGATCTTGTATATGTTTTTTTATAATTATTTAGTAATAAACTTTTGCCCATGAAAGCCACAAATAACGTTAAACAAAGTTAAAATTTGTGATACAGCTTCCTTGTTTCCTCTTCTAATAGCCTGTAGCAAAAAAAACTTACTAAAATATTTTTACAAAAAAAATAGGGTCAAAGTGCAAAATTTAAACTTTCATAACTTCAAAATGTTTATAGATAGAATTTTTGTAACTGTTTTTGCATGTTTCTGATATCTCACCTTACATGGCATATTTCACTGAGGCGCGAGTTCTGGCGCACCATGTATAGCTCTCGCCATTTCTGTCACTTCTCACATGTTTTCTTTATGAAATAGTGAAACCTTTTTTTTTTTTGTTAGTAGAATTCAGTGGTAAAACAGAATTGAAATAGAACTCAAAAATTTATAACCAATTTCTCTTTAAAAAACGCAGATGCAACGTTGCCAGTGACGATAGCTGTAGCATGAGGTTTTTATCCCCAAATTTATAATTCCAATATTTCTACTATAGGAACTCTACCTGGGTAATCTGGATTAAGTTTTCAAATATTTTTTTTTGAATTTTGCGCCAAAAATGCAATATAACATTTTTGCTTAACCTGTAATTAAATCAAATCTGTAATTAAAACTTTTATTTATTATTTTGACTCAGTAAAAGTTCATTTTTCTGTTGATTTTGGACAAAGCAAAAATGTTTACGCAAGTTAAATAACAAAAATTATTTCAATAGGAAAATAAATGACTCTTCTTAAGTCCGAATCACGATCGTAAATCAGAATATTAAAGTTTTAATTACAAATTTGTTCGTGTCAGGTTAAGAAAAAAATGTAATTCTTTTTTAAAGAATAAAATCATTGATACATTTTTTTACTTTTGCAAACTCAATACGGGGACATAATGAATTTGATTTTTATAAAACATATATTTTTATCCGAGATATTATAAAATAAAGAACATTTATTCCCTAGGATTTTTTTTTTCATATTTTATGTTTTTACTGATTTTTTTTAAGATCCTTTTTGCATTTTTTAACGTCTTAAAATCCGCCTAAATATTCCAAACGTGGGCAAAACACTCATAAATAGAGTCAATTTCCACTGTTTATTTGTATTCAAGTTTTCTAACAGTTTTATTAATGGATGAGCGGTTTTAGTAACGACCCAGCAAACAAACTTGCACTCAATCCACCCGGACTAGTTATCCCGGAACTAGTTCGAAACCCTTACGAAATCCAATAAAACGCGAAATAACTCGTTTAATTAACCTATCTAACTGATCCCTCCGGCTTTTTGATAAAACATAATCATTTCTCCAGACTGTTCTTTTCTTATCTCTTCTCCCAAATTAATTGTTTCGTTTAATTCGGCGTTAAAATGATAAGACTGGGGTTGCGTGTCGATACGTTCGTGCCAGAAAATCGTATATAACCCAAAACAACAAACACTAATTACGGATTGCAAGCGTCAGAGATATATAAAATTTGTGATGGTAAATACACATGTCAAAAATAATTGAGAGGGAAAAGTGCATCTGGAAGCTTTGTCATCGACTTTATTTATTGAAATTGCATTCGTGAATTCGATTCAAGAAAGTTTTAATAATTTCGGAGTTTTGGTGTAAAGTTGTCGGTAGTAGTGTTACGGTTGTGGAGGGAAATTTATAGGGGGTGAGGGTATAAGCGTTTATTTTCTAGAAAAGTTGACTTCGGAAGAGCCAAGAATACGTTTTTATTTCGTTTTTATGGGTCACACAGTTGAACACATAAAGTATAGTTGTTTATTATACAAGACGATAAAGAAATTGTTTATCTACGAGTGGAAAGGTTAAGTTTACGAGTGACAAAGTCACGAGTGGACTTTTTTCATGTATATTTTGTTTTAGTTTGTACTCACCTACCAGAATTTCTCGAATATGAACAATAGATAAAAATTACTTTATTTCACTAGACGATAAAAGACTACTTTATCTATTGAAATCAGTTGATAAAAGCATTTTTTAACGTTGAGTACCCACAAAATAAAAATTAATTAGTTTATTTAAAAAAATGGACTTGTAAGTCTTATTTTTTATTTTGTTCTGTTTGACTACTATACTGTTCACATACCACGTAAATGTCCCATTTTTAAAAGTAATATTTTCCAAACTAATTAATACGAAGATTCAAAAGCCCAACACTCTATCCATATTAAACCTACAATTAAATTTTCGTCGCGTGCTGTGTCATATTTATGTAGAATAAATGTAAGCAAGGTCGCGCGAGGTTATCGACTAGTTCCCCTGTATTTCCTCTTGTTTAGTATGTAAAATAAAATTCTGTGAATTAATCTTGTCACGTTTTAAGACACGAAAAAATTAATCCTTTATTTAATCAGCTTTTTGTTTACACTTCTTTGACGGCTTTATTTAAATTTTTCCATCAATTTTCTTTATTTTAATTTACTGGTTGTACACGTGTTTGTGTTTTATCAATTTTTGTTTATGCTGAAAATGGATGAACAATTTTTTACCGATGACGAAAAACTTTCGTCTCTTGATTCTCAACAAGGCCTGATTTATTACTTTTATTTATTACTTGATGTATGGCGATTTTATCAGATCCATAAATTTTTCTTTATAGTTTTGGATAATCCAGCTGATAAAGCAACTAAAGCTAAAATCAACCCTACTGCAACGCCAAATCCAGAGTTTTAATACAAACAGAGATTATACAGGTGGTCCCGAAACGTGTACTACTTTACATACAACGAAAAGATGGGGACAAAAAGTAACCTGAGATTTCGCGTAAAAGGGATTTAACCGAACTTACCTCTGCACCAAGTTGCGATGTTTAAAAGTTAGAGGACGCCAATAAAACTATTTTCTTTGTTTAAATTAATAACTAATTACATTATAGTTAATTAACACAAACATACGTAAAAAACACTAAAACCTATTTTTTTAATACAATTTTAAAAACAAAAATAATAAATGGCCAACGTTCAAAATTGTAACACATCTATTATTTCTTATTTTAAAACCAACGCTGATACAAAAATTTTATAGTACTCAAAAATTGTTTAAATATATTGTAAAATAAGAATTACGCCACTCGAATTACATACAGGTGTCCCAGCGAGTTGAAAAAGTCCATTAGTGACCTTTAAATGATAAAATTAAAAACAAAATGTATAAGACATTGATAGATACTAATCTAGTGCATGACCTAACCGTAACAGCATGTCCCAAAAATAAGTTACGATACAAACTTGTGTTTTTTTTTAAATGAAACACCGTATGTTTCTTTGCATTTTTGGATGTATCCTTTTAAAACAATGTTTTTACGCTAAACTTTTATTATTCGATTTTGCTTAGTTTCAGAAATAAGACGTTTTTTTGACGAAAACATGCACTTTTTAAAAATTTATTACACAAAAACTAAGACAGCTAGTTTTTCTTACTGCTGCAAAGAAGAAAGTACAGAATAGAAAGCTGTAGCAATTTCTTATTTGGCATTTGTTAACATTAATAAATTAAGAAGTTTGTTAAAAGTTAAATGACTTAAAAAAATTAGATAGAATACCGTATTTTTTATTTTTGCATGTAATAGATTGATAAATTACCTGTCTAAAAAAACAAACTTTTAATGTCTAGAATTGATAAACAAAAAC
This sequence comes from Tribolium madens, assembly GCF_015345945.1. Lineage (NCBI taxonomy): Eukaryota > Metazoa > Arthropoda > Insecta > Coleoptera > Tenebrionidae > Tribolium > Tribolium madens. Next base: position 3,137,708 of record NW_025401050.1, on the reverse strand, counting down.
ATATTATTTTTTAACATTCAATATTAATTGTAGCAACAATGCCTATCAATATCTGAGCACTGATACTATGGCAACCATAGTAATTCCACCACGGATCACTTATCCGTTGATTTATCCAGAGATTGTAAAAGTCGTTATAAATACTGAAATTCGAATTATTTTATTGTAAAAATAGAGAAGAATGGATTCAGTTTAACACAAATGTGATTATCAAGTGATATTTCTTCCATCTCTTGTGCAACTGTGCACTTTTTGACTACTGAAACAATAGTAATTATTTTTTTTATTTTTTAAATATCTTTTTAGTTATTGATTATAAACACCTAAAAGTAAATAATTTTAAAAAGACAATTTAATAATTCTTTAAATGCAAAAACAATAAAAAGGGTGTTCTATTTAATTTTTTTCAGTTCTTGAACTTTTAACAAACGCCTTCATTTTTATGCAACACACTTAAAAAATGTTACAACCTTATAGCTTGTACCTTCTTTTTTGCGGTAGTAAAAAATATTTCTAGATGTCTTAGTTTTTGTGTAATAATTTTTTTAAAAGTGCATGTTTTCGTCAAAAAAACCGTCTTATTTTTAAAACCAAGCACAATCGACAAATAAAAGTTTAGCTTAAAAATATTGTAATAAAAATCTACATCCAAAAAGGCTAATAAACATATGGTATTTCATTTAAAAAATACAAGTTTGTATTGTAACTTATTTTTGAGACACGCTGTATAGTTTTAAGTGATGGATTAGATTAGATCTATCAATGTCCTATATATTTTTTTTGTTTTACCATTTAAAGATCAATAATGGACTTTTTCAACTCGCTGGGACATCCTGTATAACAAGAATATGGCTTAAAATGTGTCAAGTTTTTAATAAGTAAGTAAAATAATAATAAAATAAAAGAAACAGAACCAAAACATGTGGTTTTGATTTTAAATTTCTGTACCAAATTTTATAAAAATCGATTAATTCATTAAAAAGTTATTAAATAAAAGCGAAAATAATTTTTAAATTATTTCGCCCTCTAACTTTTAAACGGTGCAACTTCGTACAGAGTTAGGTTAAGTTAAATTACTTTATTTTGGCTTCGAAAATTACTCTTTGTTCCCATTTTTTTACATCCAGTATTTACTGCGGTCTAGAGTATTTTTGGAATACACGATACTTGATTTTATTTCTAAGTAATTCATTCTGAAACATTATATTTGTGAAAGTGTTGTTTGGAGAGGTTAGTTTGTCCACCCTGTATACAGCTCCACGGTGGGGATCTCAGTTATTACTTATTATAAGAGATATGAGGTCGGTTGAATTAGTGCAAAGTTGCGTATAACAATTGTCTGAAAGAAAATTTGATGTGTCATTTTTAATTTTTGAATTACCTATTACAAAACACTGTAATATGTAATTTTCGTTTTTATTTTTTAAGCGTAAACTAAAAAACTAGACACATTTAACTAGAACACTTTTTTACAAGAACTCTAAATCTGTTATCGTATTTTCCAAGACATTATTAATGCCAGAATTACAGCACTCAACTTTGTTTTTTTTTTAACGGACACTCTGTATATGTTCGCTTATTAATTATGCTGAAAGCTTGTGGGTTAGCCTCAAGTATGGCTAAAGTGATCGAATGTAAGCGTTAAGTCACTTTCAAGCGTTCTGTCAGTGACAATATTACCAGTCCTGAAAAGACCACACAATATAGGAATGTCGCTGAAATTTATTAGACCGCAAGTCTGTCACTTGAACGTCCTGAAAATTAATTTTTGGGAATATGCATATGAATGAAAATTTTTCGTGTTTTCCCTTGGAGACAGTGGTGATTTATACAAGACGATACATTTTCACACACCATGGAACAAAAGTAACCACATGGTTGTAAATTAAGCCGGAGAATATATTTTCAGTGACGACGGCCATTACGCGTAAGGAGACTGTGGTGAGCGTTCAGCCATTGGCTCAGCAAATGGCGAAAGCTGGGATAATTGTAGGGATGTTATCTTAGTGGAAAGGCTTAAATGTGTGTCTTTTCGGTTGTAATTAACAAATTAAGAGATTTTTGACCCGAAGAAAGCACCGGAAAGGAAGATTTTTTTCGTGATAAGTCGACGGTGGCAAAGGAAAGGTCTGATGTTTGTGATGCTCTACTGGTTGTATAAGATTTTGAATAACATCGTTGAAATATTTTCATGAAAAACGGAAATTATTCGGAAATGTAAGCTTGGCCAAAAACATTATTTTTTTAATTTAATTACAGTGAAATGTAAAGAATTGTCCAAATGGCTGGTTAGGATTTAAATTGAAATGAAATGCTTTACTAAACTTTGTTAAACTTTATTAAAAAGATATTGCTACGTAAAATTAGCTTAATTCTGGGTTAAAATATAAATTTGATTTCTATCAATCGTCCTATACAGTTATTAAAATTATATTCACTTTATATAAGTTTTGTTCAGTTTTTATCTCGTGGAATAGTTTGTAGCTCAAAATATTTTTCTGATGAGAATGCCATTCAACACTGACTTTTCCATGACGAAAAAGTTAAGAAAAAAATTGAAATAATTAAAATTTAACAAAAATTGTATTAATAATTTGAAATACGGTGTCACCTGTTGATATCACGAAAAAACCCATTATCATTTATTAAAACAAAACATTATAAAAATTTTCATAAGAGTGAAGTGTTCTTTAATAGCTAAATAAATAAATTAATAATTACCTACTGTATCTGAAATACTCTTTGTTAGGAGCTTTACTATTTTTTTCATTGAAAATAATAATTGATTTTTGTTTAGTGTTTTTGGTAAAAAAATTAAAAAAATAGAAGAATATACTTATTATCAAAAAGCAGTCGACAAAATTGTTGGTTGCCATTAAAAAAAATAACGTCACTGCCTAAAATCCAATGACGTCCATAAAAGCAAGCATAAAAGTAGGATGTAAAATGTTACTTCTGAACCAGGATATTTGGCGTCTTAAAAAACAAAGCAAAATCCTAAAAATTTATATAAAATCCTTCAAAAATCATTAATTCATAATCATATGAAACAACCAAGAAAAGACAAAATTCTTAATCAAATTCCTCGGTTTTTTACATCTCAAAATGGATTTTTATTTCTGGAACCGAAAGTAAGGGCACTTTAAAAAAAATAATAAAAATCATGGAAATTAGATCCAATAAGTTATTAAAATTTTTTTAAAAAAAGTCAAAGTTCTTCATTTTTAGATACCCCAAAATGGCTTTTCATTGATGAACTAGGATAATAGTTGGTAAAATCATTATGATATTTTGGATCGTTTTTTAATAATTTTTGAAAGTGCCAATTGGTCCAGAAATTTTGGAAAATTTTTAATGATTTTTTTGCGTACCCAATTTCTGGTGGTCTATAGATATTTGGGGCGCATAAAAATTAATATTTTTTTTTCGAAAAACATCTAATTTTTTAGAATTTCGCCTTGTTTTTTAAGGCGCCAAATATCCTGGTACAATCCCTCCTTGATTTGATGATGTTTTTCCTTTTTTTGCATGCGCCAAATGACTGAAATAAAAAGTCATTTTGAAATGTTTATATACAAGGTATTTTGTTAGTTTTTTATGGTGCTTTTGAGGTAATTTTTGGTGATTCTCATCGGTTTTTTGTGCCCAATTTTGGGTGGTCTACAAATATTTGGGTACTTTGGAGGTGCATAAAAATTAGTGAATTTTGAAGGATATTAGGTCTTTTTCGAGTTAAGACTCCAAATATCCTGGTCCAGAAAGTAACATTTTACATCCTACTATGTTACAGTACAGTCGAATTGATTGTAGGATTTATAAAAATAAAATTGACCTATTTGAGAATTTTTTTGAAAAATGACCCATAACAAAAATATTAATTTTGTGCGTTGCTTTTGGTTCACTCTGTATATTAATTTACTTAATTCCGTTGACAATCCGTTCATTATTTCTATTTTGAGTTTATACTTAAAATTTAAATTTAAAATTTCTGAAGGAAAATTCTAAATTCTAAATAGAAAATTTCAAATTTGGCTCTTAATTTGGCTCTGTTAATAATAAAATAATTAAATTAATAATTTACAAAAAAATAAGCATGTTTTAAGTAAATTGTAGTGTTTTACACTATTCGTTTTAAGTAAAAAAAAAGTAATGCAATAGTTTTTTGTACTTACCTTTTTAAAATATGGGAAAACAATCATTAATGATCTCTACAAAAATAAACACTTATCCAAAACACTTTATTGACTATACATCGAATAAATTAAGCTTTTAATCCTAAAAACACATAACCTTATCTTATATCTACTTACGTATGTACATACATTAAAATAAATAAAATTAAGCAATCCTACAAACAACTTAGAAAACAGCTTTTACAACAGGCGCAAAAAACCAATACAACAAACAAACCATCATTATAATAAACACATAGTGAATAGCAGCTAACAGAACCATCTTCTTTTTAGCTTTGGGCACCGTCTCGAGAGGATCATTTAGTAAGTAAATCCTACCACCTACAATAACTTTATCCCAGTATTTCTCCCAATTGAAACTCTTCATATCGAAATTGAAAACAACTTTATCCTTATCATCAAGTTTATCAAAAAGACGTTCCGTGTTATTAGTTTCAAAAGTCCAAGAGCGTGTTGTAAAGAACGAGAGCAAACTGATGAGTTTACTGATTTTGCGATATTTTTCAACAGCTCTGCAACAGACAAGAAATTTAAATTGTTTGTTACACACTAAATAAAGACTTACAATGGTCTTTTGCCAGCAACTAACAATACTGAATCCACTAAATAGGCAAAAAGAGTGTGGTAGAAAAATTCCCGGATTTTGTGAACAGGTTTATAACGTGTTGTTTGAATGTATCGGTACCAAACAGCATCACTTAGTGGATACACAAATGTGAATTTTTTAAATTCGTTAATAAGATTGTCCCAAGTAATTAAATTGTTTTTGTGACCCGGAAAATTATAAATAGGGATTAATTTATCTTTTGGTTCATTTTTCGTCCTAAAAATGCCAAAATTATTATTTTTTATTGTATTTCATTGTCCATACTGTTCCACTTCCCAAGCTGCTGCTAGTATGTTATTGACGACATAATCAGCAGGAACGACTCTAGCAGGAAGGTTTTCGTCCAAATGAAGGGTTCTCAAAACACCCAAACATACCCCAACTACCACCCCAACCACGCCATGAAAATTGTTGATCCAGCCAGGAAGGGGGTCCTCAAACGTCGAAATAACTAAATTTTAACAATTAAAAATTAGATAAAAGCAGAATTATTATTTTACCGACGGCGGGACGTACAATTGCGACTGGAAGAACTTGTTTATAGGATCGAATCACTTCCTCTGCTACTGCTTTTGTGTAAACGTAAGTGTTAGGCCACTCACCCAAGAGGCTAAAAATCAAATATTTATTTTGATAATACATACAAGGTGTTCCAGCGAGTTGAAAAAGTCCATTAGTGACCTTTAAATAGTAAATTAAAAAAATATACAGGGGGCGCTAGAACTCGCGCCCCAGGGAAAAAGGCCATCTAAGGTAAGAGACCACGAACATGAAAAAAATTTTTTTTCAATTTTATCTATAAAAATTTCGAAGTTATGAGAGTTTAAATTTTGCACTTTGACTCTAATTATTTCTGTTGTTGTTGTTAATTTTTCAAGTTTTACAGGCTATTAGAAGAGGAGACAAAGAAGCTGTATCCTAAATGTTGTTTGTGGCTTTTATTAGCAACATTTTTGTACCTTTACTAAATAATTGTAAAAAAAAAAACATATACAAGATCATCAGTATCATTAAATAGACATAAAAAAATATCAAATGTCAAATTTTTTTGAAAGATAGAAATTTTTAAACNTACTAAATAATTGTAAAAAAAAAAACATATACAAGATCATCAGTATCATTAAATAGACCTAAAAAAATGTCAAATGTCAAAATTTTTTGACCGATATAATTTTTTAAATATTTTTTCCATATTCTTGGTATCTTATTTTACTTGCAATTTTTCTCTGAGGCGCGAGTTCTGGCGCACCCTGTATATAGGACATTGATAGATACTAATCTACTCTACCGCCTAAAATTATTTTTAACTATACAGCGTGTCTCAAGATAAGTTACAATAAACTTGTGTTTTTTTTTAAACACCATATGTTTCTTAGCGTTTTTGGTTGTAGATTTTTATGACAATGTTTTTAACTAAACTTTTATTGGTCGATTTTGCTTAGTTTTAAAAATAAGACGGTTTTCTTGACGTAAACATGCACTTTTTAAAAATTTATTTCACAAAAACTAAGACATCTAGTTTTCTCTTACTACCGCAAAGAAGAAGGTACAAACTGTAAGATTGTAACATTTGTCTACTGTGTTGCATTTGCAAAGACAAACAAATGAAGGCATTTGTTAAAAGTTCAATAACTTACAAAATTTAAATGGAACATCCTATTTATTGTTTAAAATATTATTAAATTGTCTTTCTCAAATTATTTACTTTTAGGTGTTTGTTATAATCAATAACTAAAAAGATACAGGGTGTTTGAGGATATCGCGCAAATATTTTAACCACTAATAGGACTCGTCAAAAGAAACAACTTTCGTTATTCCAACTTTTGTCGAAAGCACGTCATTTCTGAGTTAAAATTAAAAATAAATTGAGACTGAAAACACGTCCCCGCCTATGTCTTAATACGATGTTTACAATCATTCATAAGAAAAAACTTTGGAACGTAAACATCGTAAAGCCAAAAAAAAATATTGCTACATTAGGGTAGATCAGTGTCAATGTTAGTGGGTCAATACTTGCTATTATAAAAAAATGCTCGAAGTGTGCTCATTCGTTGCCAATACACACTTCTTGTACTCTTCGGACTAGGGAAGCTTGCGAGTTATGTTAGAGTTCAAAGGGAACATAAATATAAATACAAATAATTAGTTATCACTGTTATCAGTAAAAGTACATAAAATTTGTATATAAATTGAAGTAATTATTAGAAGATGTAACATTGTAATACCYAATCTCTGTCTGTTCGAATAAAGATTTTGTTTTTAAAAATTCATAATAATTTCCAAGTTATATAAGTGGCGCAGTCAGTAGGATAGTGCGATCGTGGTTCCTGCATCGAGCAAAAATCAGCGATTTGAAATTTTAATTTCTTAAGCGCTATCCAAAAGAACCGAAGYCTCTCCCGAAGGTTTTGCATCGTGCCAAGATCCAGGAAAGTCTTCCCGTCCAGGCAGAAGATTGAAAAATACCGAAGGACCAGAGCATTCCCAGAAATTTTGCATCGAGTCAAAATCCCAGGAAGCCCTTTTGGTCGAAACAAGTACCGGATTCACCAGGTTAGTGAATTTGAGTACCAATCCTTTTGAATATTCCCTGTTTAGGAATCACAATAGTTAAAGTTTTTTTTAAACAAACAACAAATTGATAATAATAAGAGTATATTAGTGAAATTACTATAAAAACAATAAATAATAAAATAAATTAAAAGAAGTTAATTAATTAGTTTATGAATAATTTAAGTGATTTATTGGAAGCAATAAATTCTATTAGCAATAATATGGTTCCACCAGATACAAATCAACCAAATCTTCAACTTTTAAAACTATATATTGATACAATTCCTAATTATGATGGAAATCCAGATACTCTCGAAATTTTTATTAATGCATGTGATTATTTATTTCAAATTTATGGTAATATACAAGAATTAAAAACTTATTTAATTCGTGTAGTAATAAGTAAACTTGTCAACCYCGCTTTAATTTTAATWGGTACTAAAACCGAATTACAAWCATGGCCCCTTATAAAAAACGCGTTACGATTAAGTTTTGGAGACCAACGAAATTTGGATTGCCTCGAACAAGATCTCATAACAGTTTTTCCACAAAAAAATGAATCACCATTAGATTTTGGAAAACGAATTCAAATTTTACGTAGTCATTTATCCACGAAATTAAACAGTCTTAMTCCTACCGAAATGCCAGATATAACAAAAGCAGTGTATATAAAACAATATGATCAATTGGCATTAAAATCATTCATTAGAGGTTTACCAGGAGATTTACAAAGTATTGTAAGATTAAGAAATCCCACATCATTGGAAAACGCAATGCAACTTGTAACAGAGGAACAAAATTTCCGTTACACACAAAATTTCACTCATTTGTTACATTCCAATAAACCCAACAATCATGTTAAAACATATAATAAGTCTCAAACTAATCAAATTACACAACCATCATCCTCATTTAGCTATAATAATCCTAATCTTAGCAATAACCATATTTATCGTCAAAATAATAATTTCGCTACATCTTTTGGTACAGAACAATTCCCTAGTCAACCAATAAATTTAAAACCCTCAAAACCCATTCAAAAGAAWTTTTTTAGTAATGCACAAGTTTTTGGTCAACAAAAAAATGTTTTCAAACCAACAGYTCAAGTTCCTAAAAATCCCGTGGAATACATGTCCACRACATCAAAAAATCCATCAGTTAGACAAAATTTTGCACAACCAATGTCTGTAACATCACGAAATCAATCATTTAGACAATTTAATCATTTTAGACCATCTGGACCCAAAAATTTTATTTCCGAAGAAATTAATTTTGTTCAAAACAATGACAAATTACAAACAAATTATTTATCAAATCAAACAAATAATTATGAAGAAGAAGAGTATTTACACAATAATGATATCTTAATTACTTCAYATAATCATTTTCCCATGACCAGCAAAAATATTTACTCTAATCATAATGAACCCATCAATGAATCATCTTATCAAAATTTAGCAAATGATGAACTTCCAAATAATGATTCCGAAGAAAATTTTTTACATACTAGGCCAAAGTCACAAACAAACGTAATTTGTGAAATTCATAACATGAGTTCATATAATTCATTACCTTACATTAAAATTCAACATCCACCTCTTAAATTACTTATTGATACAGGATGTTATACTTCATTATTAAGACCATCTATAGCCGAAAAATATTTCCCATCTACAATTTATCATCAAAATTCTACAATTAAAACAGCTACAGGTGAAAGAATCATTAAATATAAAGCAGAAATACCTGCATTTCCTGAATTTTGTACAAACAAAACTTTTGAATTTMTATTATATGARTTCCATGATTTTTTTGATGGAATTATAGGCATAAGAGATTTAATGTGTATGAAATTTTCTATAGATTTAATAAATAAAAAGTTAAAAAATAAATATTTAGAAATACCATTTTATTATAGACAACCAAATGAAAATACAATGACTATTAGTGTCGATGCTCACGAAGTTTTAAAACTAAAGTTACCTGTTAATTGTTATAACGGGGAAATTATAATACCTGAACAAAAAATTTTTAATTTATTTATTCCCGAAACATTAACTATAGCAAACAACGGATTTGCATATACAGAAATCTATAATAACACAGATTCACGAATAACAATATCAATAAATAAACRTATAAAAGCAGTAAATATAACAGATTCATTGCAGCAACATTTCAATATTTTTRACGTAGAAAACTTTTTACCAAATAAAAACGAATCTTCACCAAAAACAATAATAAACGTTGAAAATTTAATTCGAACAAATCATTTAAACAGTGAAGAAAGAAAAGCAATTTTGACCCTATGTCATGAATATTCAGATATTTTTCATCATGAAGATAAAAAATTGACATTCACTAATCAAATTAAACACGAAATTAAAACTATTGATGAAATTCCCGTTCATACTAGATCATATAGATATCCATTTGTACATAAACCTGAAGTTGAAAAACAAATAAAACAAATGTTAGAAAATGGAATAATTCGACCATCACAAAGTCCATGGAGCTCACCCATTTGGGTAGTACCAAAAAAATTAGATGCAAGTGGCAAACAAAAATGGAGAATAGTTGTAGATTACAGAAAAGTAAATGAAAAAACAATTGATGACAGATATCCTCTTCCGAATATTACAGATATATTAGATAAACTAGGTAAATGCCAATATTTTAGTACCTTAGATTTAGCTTCGGGATTCCACCAAATTGAAATGGACCCCAAATCTATTGAGAAAACTGCATTTAATGTAGAAAATGGACACTATGAGTATGTACGAATGCCCTTTGGATTGAAAAATGCGCCAGCCACATTCCAGCGGGTAATGGACAACGTTTTAAAAGATTTACAAGGAAAAATATGCTTTGTTTATATTGATGACATTATTATATTCTCAACATCATTACAAGAACACATTGTGAATCTAAAACTTATTTTTAACAGACTRAGACAATGTAACCTTAAAGTTCAACTTGATAAATCAGAATTTTTACGTAAAGAAGTAGAGTTTCTAGGGCACGTAATTACACCTGAAGGAATCAAACCCAATCCGAAGAAAATTAAAGCAATTGAAAATTTTCCAATTCCAAAAACTGTAAAAGAAATAAAGTCATTTTTAGGACTCATAGGATATTACCGGCGATTTATAAAGAACTTTGCAAAAATAACAAAACCATTTACTAAATGTCTTAAAAAAGGTGAAAAGATTGAACATACACCAGAATTCTGTCAAACTTTCGAATATTGTAAAAAATTACTTTATGACGAACCAATTTTGCAATACCCTGATTTCAAAAAACCATTTATTTTAACAGCGGATGCCTCAAATGTAGCAATTGGAGCCGTATTAAGTCAAGGAGAAATAGGTAAAGATTTGCCAATCGCATATGCGTCAAGAACATTAAATCCAACAGAATGTAATTATAGTACAATCGAAAAGGAATTATTAGCAATAGTATGGGCAACTAAATACTTTCGGCCTTACCTATTTGGAACAAAATTTAAAATTGTTACGGACCATAAACCACTTCAATGGCTATTCAGTTTAAAAGAACCAAATTCACGACTTGTAAGATGGAGATTAAAATTAGAGGAGTTTGATTATCAAATATTTTATAAAAAAGGTAAACAAAATACTAACGCGGATGCACTTTCTAGAGTAGAAATAAACGCAATAGAAGAACAAGATGATACATTATCACTAGCTGTTAATTTAGACCCAAAAGAACAATTAGAACAAACTCTTGATGATTACCTTGATGATCCTAGTAAAATTCCAGTACCTGATAGCCCTTCAATATTCAAATTAATTCAAAATGAAATTGAACCAAAAATTAAAATACTTT
>NW_025401050.1:3119938-3126406 GCF_015345945.1 Tribolium madens | reverse complement strand
TAGAGTTTCTAGGGCACGTAATTACACCTGAAGGAATCAAACCCAATCCGAAGAAAATTAAAGCAATTGAAAATTTTCCAATTCCAAAAACTGTAAAAGAAATAAAGTCATTTTTAGGACTCATAGGATATTACCGGCGATTTATAAAGAACTTTGCAAAAATAACAAAACCATTTACTAAATGTCTTAAAAAAGGTGAAAAGATTGAACATACACCAGAATTCTGTCAAACTTTCGAATATTGTAAAAAATTACTTTATGACGAACCAATTTTGCAATACCCTGATTTCAAAAAACCATTTATTTTAACAGCGGATGCCTCAAATGTAGCAATTGGAGCCGTATTAAGTCAAGGAGAAATAGGTAAAGATTTGCCAATCGCATATGCGTCAAGAACATTAAATCCAACAGAATGTAATTATAGTACAATCGAAAAGGAATTATTAGCAATAGTATGGGCAACTAAATACTTTCGGCCTTACCTATTTGGAACAAAATTTAAAATTGTTACGGACCATAAACCACTTCAATGGCTATTCAGTTTAAAAGAACCAAATTCACGACTTGTAAGATGGAGATTAAAATTAGAGGAGTTTGATTATCAAATAATTTATAAAAAAGGTAAACAAAATACTAACGCGGATGCACTTTCTAGAGTAGAAATAAAKGCAATAGAAGAACAAGATGATACATTATCACTAGCTGTTAATTTAGACCCAAAAGAACAATTAGAACAAACTCTTGATGATTACCTTGATGATCCTAGTAAAATTCCAGTACCTGATAGCCCTTCAATATTCAAATTAATTCAAAATGAAATTGAACCAAAAATTAAAATACTTTCTGATATACAAATAAAACCTCCCGATGACACAAATGCAACTGTTCATTCATCTATAGAAAATCCAATTCAAGAAATTCCAATAACAGAGAAATCACTAAATATCTATAAAAATCAAGTTATAATACATAGCAGTAAAGATGTRCTAAATACTAAAGTTAAAATTCAAAAAATATTTGACAAAACTCGTTTTATTGTATCGATACCAACAATTAATTTTGAAACAGAATTAATCGGAATAATCAAAAATTATTTTGACTTTAAACAAACATACGTTTTTTATTTTAAAAATAATGAAATAGTGCCGAGATTTACTAAGTGTATTCAAATGTATTTCAAAAATAATTCATTCAAATTTATAAAAACAAATCTATTGCTTACTGATGTAACTAACTTTGAGGAACAAAAAGAAAAATTACTTTATCATCATCAAGGAAAAACCTGTCATAAAGGAATTAATGAAATGAGCATGTCACTTAGCCGAAATTGGTATTGGCCCGAAATGATTAAAGACATAACAGATTTTGTGAACAACTGTGAGACTTGTCAACGAGCAAAATATGATCGACACCCACCTATAATAAAATTTAATCTAACCCCAAATTCTAGTAAGCCATTTGAACATATTCATATTGACACATTTAAAATTTTAAATCACGCATTTGTTACAATAATTGATTCATTTTCGCGATATGCACAAGCCTATCCTATTCAATCCCTTCAAAATATTAACATTATTGATAGCCTATTAATTTTTATTAAACATCACGGTATTCCTAATAAAATAACAGTCGATCAAGGTGGCGAATTCAAAAATAGTTGTCTTGAAGATTTTTGCAAACTACATAAAATRGAACTACATTTTACAACAGCAAAAAATTCAAATAGTAATTCACCCATTGAAAGATTTCACTCTACRCTAGCTGAAGAAATTCGTTGCTTAAAAATTGAAAAACCAAATGAAAATYTAATAAATTTAATGAATTATGCAGTTATAGGTTATAATAACACAATACATTCAGTAACAGGCTTCACACCATTTGAAATCATCAAAGYTCATATABATTCAGGAAATCCATTTGAGTTATCAGWTAACAAAATTATTTCTAATTACATACAAAACCACAAAGAAAAAGTTAAATTATTATACAATCAAATTCAAGAAAATTGCAGTAAAAAGAAACAACATATTATCGAAAATCTTAATTCTAAACGAGAAAATCCAATAACATATAAAATAAATTCAGTTGCATATCTTAAAACAAAACAAAGAAATAAAGCTAATCCTAKATTCAAAAAACTTCAAGTTTTAGTTGATGATAATAAAAAATTAATAACAAATCAAGGCATATACCATAAATCACAAATTAAAAAACCCAGAAAATTTAATAAGTCGTTTTCTTTACAGGACATCAACAAAAATGCGAGCAGCATCCCAAATACTTCTAACAATCCTAATCTCACTTAGTTTCACAACCCCCCAAAATATCGAAATCATACCTGTAAATAGTCACATTTTACCATTTCATTTAGGACAAGGTAAAGTAGTAAAAAGCACACATACATTTATTCATTACGTGGAAATAGAACCCCTAGTTAAGCTTTTGSATAATACGATTAAATACTTCAGTGTCATAAATACAACATTATATAGTAATAACAAAACATTTAACACTCACCTAATCACATATCGCAATGTTTTACGTAACTCACTAACTCAGGTACATTATCTTATAATGGAATCACAGAATAAACTTAATAATCTAACACCTCATATTAGGAATAAAAGGGGATTAATAGACATTGTGGGAAAAACATCAAAATTTTTATTTGGAACTTTAGATTCGGAAGATGGTGCCCATTATGAAAAAGCTCTTAAAATTTTAGGCAATGAACAAAATTCAGTCAAGAAACAATTGCAAATTCAAACTTCGTTAACCCAAAACTTAATCGACAATTATAACCACACAGTTACAATTTTAGATAAAAATCAAAGATTAATTGAGAACAGATTAAATTACTTTGAGGAACATGTACATAAAACTTTCGAGGACATTTCAGCATTTATTAGAGCCCAAAATACTTTGAATCAATTAATATTAAGTTGTCAAAATTTAATCACATTTTTGGATAACTTAGAAGACTCAGTAACATTTGCTAAACTAAGAACACTTCATAATTCAGTAGTTTCAGTTTCCGAATTTAAAAACATATTAAATATTCTTCAAAATTTATATAAAAAAAACGAAATTCCTCAGTTCACTAGTATACTCTCCTATTATCAAGTAGCTGATTTAAGTGTTTCCTTCAMCAATAATAAAATTTTATTTTCCATTCGTATACCAATTTTCCATCCTGAAACCTTTGATGCATATCATATCTATCCTATCCCTCAAAGAAATACCACAATTATACCTCCAAAACCATACCTGGTACTCAATTCACAATATCATCAATATCAAGAAGAAGACTGTCCACAAGTAGAAAACCTTTATATATGTCAAAACAAACTAATTCCAAATGAAGAAYATTGCATCATTTCCATGATTATAAACATACCAACACCGAGATGCTATTTTACTGCGATCCATCTTCAAAAATCCATAAAACAGCAAATTAGCGGCGACCAAGTTCTTATAATACCAACAGGACAATCTAAAATCAGGAAAATCTGCAAAACCCAASGATACGAAATTATAAATCAGCCAAGCATTATCAAAATTCCACAACACTGTCAAATCGAGTGTGAAGACTTTCATTTTCAAAATGACCAAAATTTCATAATAGGAGAACCGTTTCTACTACCAAAAGTAAACATCGAAGAAAACATCGAATTTTCAACCTCATCAAAACATTTAATCTTACATCATGTGAATTTGGACGAACTATCAACCTTACACAACAAAATCAGCGACCTGTCGCCACCAACAGTTCTGCAAATATCAAATTCAGGAATCTCCGTCATTTCAGTGTTTTCGACAATTATTTTCTGTAGTTTAGCTTTCATTTTCATAAAACGGAAAACCRATTGGATGAAACGATGCAAAAAATCTTCTTCTGTAAATGATGCAACTTCCAATTCTACAACAACTCAGGAAAACCAAAAGGAAAACAACACTTCCGTATTATTTTCCAGCTTAAGGAGGGAGGAGTTATGTTAGAGTTCAAAGGGAACATAAATATAAATACAAATAATTAGTTATCACTGTTATCAGTAAAAGTACATAAAATTTGTATATAAATTGAAGTAATTATTAGAAGATGTAACATTGTAATACCGAATCTCTGTCTGTTCGAATAAAGATTTTGTTTTTAAAAATTCATAATAATTTCCAAGTTATATAAGTTGCGTTCGCAGACACAGTTCTTCGAAGGTATAAATTTGAGCTGCGTACAATAATTCACTAATTGTTTCATGTGAACCCCCAAAAAAACACACGTATTTAAATCTGGTGACCGCGGTGGTCATTGGCGACCAATCCATCTCTAGAGAAAATGATTGTTTAATCCATTGGTGACGACTTTGGCATAATCTGATGGAGCTCCACTCCATACCGCATGTGTCGCCAAGGACACGTCCTCTACCAAATCGGACAACACATTTTCCAAAAAATCCAGATAAACGGCACTAGTTAAACGTTGAGGTAATATGTGGGGTCCAATTTGGTGATCTTCAATGATCGCTGCCCAAACATTTAGTGAAAATCGCTCTTGGAAGTGCAATGTCCGTACACTAGTTAATTTGGCGTTTGAGTAGTTGGCCATAATGACTTGATTGACAATTTGATTTCAAATCGATGTGCACAATTCACCCGAAAGCGCATTAACGACTAACTAAACTGACACGTGTAAACAAGTGATAATTTTTTTGGACAAAAAGTTTCCTTTTTTCTATATAAAAACTTTCACGGTCAATGCAATTTATTTTCATTGATATTTTTACTTCCAACTAACAAGGACAGACACACAAAACGGCTCGTGAAAATCATAGGGGGGAAATTGCAAAAATAAAATTTGGATACGGAATTTGTTTGGTTTCGACTTTTCATAACAAATTCTCTTAGTGGTTAAAATATTTGCTCGCAATCCACAAACACCCTGTATTTAATGTTTTAAAGCACAAGAAATGGAAGAAATATCACTTAATAGTCACATTTTTGTTAAACAGAATCCATTATTCTTTATTTTTACAATAAAATAATTCGAATTTCAATATTTATAACAACTTTTACAATCTCTGGATAAATCAACGGATAAGTGATCCGTGGTGGAATTGCTATTATGGTTGCCACAGTACTAATAATGCTCAAATATTGATAGGCATTGTTGTTACATTTAATATTGAATGTTAAATATCTTTTCATTTATCATTTCTAAACATTAAAAGTTTTTCTTTTTTTAGATAGAAAATTTATTAATCTATTAGATGGAAAAATAAAAAATAGAGTGTTTCATTTAAATTTTTTAAGTTCTTTAACTTTTAATAAACTTCTTAAATTATTAATCTTTACAAATGGTAAACACTAAAAAATTGCTACAGCTTCAAATTCTGTACTTTCTTTTTCGCAGGAATAAGAAAAAAATTGTTTTAGCTGTCTTAGTTTTTGAGTAATAAATTTTTAAAAAGTGCATGTTTTCGTCAAAAAAAAACTTATTTCTAAAACTAAGCGAAATCGACAAATAAAAGTTTAGCGTAAAAACATCGTTTTAAAAGGCTATACATCTAAAAATGCAAACAAAAAAACATGCGATGTTTTATTTAAAAAAACACAAGTTTGTATCGTAACTTATTTTTGGGGCATGCTGTATGGTTGAAAATACCCTATAGGTACAGGGTGTAATTAGTCGCTCGAAATCTTTTAAATCACGTTGTATCAATTTGCATATTTACATGTCAGACAGTACTTTTTTTATTTACAAAATTGTGAGCCAAGTTAAATAGCTAAACCAAGGTTTCGTAAATTATTTCTAAATAATAAATTATAACCGAAACCTTTGTCGAGATTTTCTTGATGTTTTCTTTAACAATAATTTATCGTGTTTACAGATGGTAAGTAGGAAGAAAACACTGTCTACGACCTTGGCATTAATTCGGCGAAACACCTTTGAATGCACATGCAACAAAAATGTCATCGAAAAGCCTTGCAACACATGTATGAATTTCAGAGTATTGCACTGACCTTAAAAGCAATAACGAGATTTTATTAAAGGTGTATTACAGACGGTATGACATACTTATGTAATTTTCTTTTATATTCATTGCCGGCAAATGAGTATAAGTTTAGATTGATGAAAATACACTTATTTAAAATTTGAAATTTTTGTCTTTCTATGGTTAAATGCACGGTCATTTTATGCATTTTTTAGTTAGCATACATTCCGTTTTATATATGTATACAGGTATTTATATAGTTTTTGTAATTTTGTTACGGGTTCTTGAAACCTGCTTGCACTTATCTGTATATAATATGAAAGTTAATAACTGCCTTTCACGAAATTTTTATGTATTGCAAATTTTTCATCGTAATATGTTTAATAATCGTTATTTTTTAACTTGTTTTAATTTTTTTAAAAACAATAAAACTGTATATTTGTTATTTATAGCTATTATTTATAATCATTTTTAT
>NW_025401050.1:3072455-3119563 GCF_015345945.1 Tribolium madens | reverse complement strand
AGAGTGATTTTAAAAATTGTGCTAAAATTTTAAGAGGTGATAGTACAGGTCTAAAGAAATCAATGTAACTAGACTTGCCTTATGAAAAAAATAATTAAAAAAAAACTTGCATTATTTTTTTGTAAAATGTACTATCGAATTTCATTTCCTCAAATTAATTTCACTGACTACTAACAATATAAACTTTGGAATAAAGTACTCAAAAGATGCAAACTTCGTTTAAATTGCGTTCTTTTGACATATTTTCTAACGCTAAAATGCAGGTTGCACTCTCTTTGTAAACATTCGTATAAGAAACCACTTTTTTCTGAGGCTGTTTTTGTTAATTTTTAACTCGATTTATTTAAAACAATGTAATAGATTGAAAGCGCAAACCTCAAAAATCATATTTGTTTACATTTTTTATCGATGAAGCTTAAGACTATACGCCAAATTTAAATTTATTCAGCCACTATTAAACCCCCCTATATCCCAAAAACTACAAACATTCGAACAAAACAAGTTGAGTCATTTTGCCTTCTTTAGATCTGCAGCTTTTAAAATTTTAGCACAACTTTTAAAATCGCCCAGTACATCTACTGACAACATAATTAAATTTGTTAAATTAGAATTTTGACTATGTATAGACTGTTTCATATTGAAGAAAAAAAGCCTAATTTCAGTACCAGAAATAGAATCTCAAAATAATTTTGTGAATAACGTAAAGTTCTATTAAAATCTTTTTTTCTCTCTTACCCAAATTAACTGAAAACAAAAAATAAAAGACATTAATAACCCCACCAAACCAGTGGCAAATGTCTTTTTTTAATAAAAATTGTCATCTCTATTATTTATTTATTTCTGAAGTTTTCTCGAACGAGCACTGATTCTGTATACGTTTAACACATTTTATTATTAATTTTTTCATTATTATCAGATCTGAAAACGTTTTTTTTTTTAAATCTTATTATATTAACAATATTTTCTTAATTTTTCTTGGGTTATTAATTAAGAATTTTTCTGTTGGAAAAATACAAACTTCCAAATTAAGAAAATATCTTCAGTTATGGTTGTTTCAACATCTAAAATGCCTTATTATTTGTTTAGTTGTTATGTATAAATTTAAAAATTTTATGCAAAAATACTTACTTTAATAGTTTTATTTTCTTTTGATTTTTTACCCTTTTACAATTAAATATTTTAATATTAATACCCACTATTTTTTTTTTTAGAGTAACATCAATATAAATAGTAAACAAAACACTTTTGCTTCTAAATTATCATATTTAATTTTTGGTTTCGGTTAGGTTTTTTACTGATTTTATATTGGTCCAAATTATCAATAAAAAATGTGCCTGATTCCTAACTATTTTTTTATGTTTAATTTTAGCTGGCCTTTTAACTTTTTTATAACATTTGTTTAGATTTATACTTTATTAGATTCAAATTTTATATAGGGTGTCCCAGCGAGTTGAAAAAGTCCATTAGTGACTTTTAAATGGTAAAATTAAAAAAAATGTATAGGACATTGATAGATACTAATCTAGTCCAACGCCTAAAATTATTTTCAACTAAACAGCGTGTCTCAAAAATAAGTTACAATACAAACTTGTGTTTTTTAAATGAAACATCATATGTTTCTTAGCGTTTTTGGATATAAATTTGTATAACAATGTTTTTAAGCTAAATTTTTATTGGTCGATTCTGCTTAGTTTTAAAAATAAAACGGTTTTTTTGACGAAAACATGCACTTTTTAAAAAAATATTACACAAAAACTAAGACATCTAGAAATATTTTTTTTACTACCGCAAAGAAGAAGGTACAAGCTATATAGTTGAACATTTTTTTACTGTTGCATTTGCAAAGATAAAAAAATGAAGGCGTTTGTTAAAAGTTCAATAACTTAGAAAATTAAAATGGAACACCCTATTTATTGTTTTTGCATTTAAAGAATTATTAAATTGTCTTTTTAAAATTATTTACTTTTAGGTGTTTATAATGAATAACTAAAAAGATATTTAACGTTACACATTAAAAAAATAATTACTATTGTTTCAGTAACCAAAAAGTGCACAGATGCACAAGAGATGGAAGAAATATCACTTAATAATGACATTTGTGCTAAACGAAATCCATTATTCTTTATTTTTACAATAAAATAATTCGAATTTCAGTATTTGTAACGACTTTTACAATCTCTGGATAAATCAACGAATAAGTGATCCGTGGTGTAATTACTATAGTTGCCATACTATCAACAAAGCTCAGATATTGATAGGCATTGTTGCTACAATTAATATTGAATGTTAAATATCTTTTCATTTATCAATTCTAGACATTAAAAGTTTATTTTTTTAAATAGACAATTTATCAATCTATTACATGCAAAAAAAAATAGGGTGATCCATTTAAATTTTTTAAGTTATTTTACTGTTAACAAACTTCTTAATTTATTAGTTTTTTTTTTGCAGAAATAAGAAAAAATTTGTTCTAGCTGTCTTAGTTTTTGTGTAATAATTTTTTTTAAAGTGATTGTTTTCGAAAAAACACGTTTTATTTAGACGTATGTTCTATACATTTTTTTAAAATTTTACCATTTAAAGGTCAGGTCAGGTCAGGTCAGAACTTTTTTAACTCGCTGGAACACCCTGTATGTATGTTTTTAAATTACATTGTGTTAGTCATGAATTTCATCAACTTCCGATTTTAGGAGAAAACAGACTTTGACCGTGAACTTGAACTTTAGTTTTGGTATGCCCCTGATCAAATAATTTCTCAGTCTTAATACCAAACACTTATACTTTTCCACTCCACCACCACCCGCACCACTTACTGCGGCGTAACAACTTCCAAAGTTCGATCGTCCATAACTTCCATAATCTGTAGCAATTTTTCCGGCTTAACATCCACGTCGTAAAACACCTCGTCGATCTTATCCCTATAACAATGGGAAAACGCTGTCGACACATAAACGAAAGCTCGCAAATTTTCCATCTCCTTCATCATATCCATAAGGTCTCTCACCGACCTCACGTTGGTAAAAACAGCCGTCTTGAGGTCAACATCAAACCGAACATTAGCAGCGGCATGGATCACACACGTGACTTCCCGTTTGACGATTTCCTGAGCTTCCGGACTCATCCCGAGCATAGGCTGGCTGCAATCGCCACTCAAGATATGCACCTTCTTCGCAAAGTCCTTATTTTGACCTCTCAATGGCTCAAAACACTGAAAAAAATAATATTTTTGGGAAAAAAAACAGAAAAAGGACTTACGCTGTTTGAAAAAATCTCGTTGAAGCGCTGTTCTAAAGCTCGGTCGTGCTTGGGACGCAATAAAATGTAGAGTTTTCCGATGTCGGGACATTTCCGGAGGATTTTTTCGATGATGAGTTTGCCGAGGAAACCGGAGGCTCCGGTCAGAAAAATCGTCTGCTGAGAGTAAAAGTCTTGGATGGGAGACATCGTGCGAGTGTTTGATTGTAAGAAGCGCTTTTCGAGATTAACCTTACAATATGTTACAACCGGTTGGTGTTGCGTACTTATATGCAGTATCGAGAACTTGAAGCTGACCCAATTAAACCACGGATTAATTTCAAGTAATGCACAAAGGACACGGAATTTTAATTTTTACTGTGCGATTTGGCAATTTAATTTCGAATATCAAAAATGTATTGTTGCCATTGGAATGTGGAAAAATGCAAAACTTTTATTGGAATGTGGTGAGAGATTAATATTAACAAAAGTTACTTTAGAAAAATAGTACCTAATTTTAAAATAATCGTATTAAATCTTGATCTAAATTGAATTATTTTGTTTTATGTTGCAAAATCATTTATTTGTATTCAAATTACAACACTTTCAGGAAGTGTAGCTGTCACAGCCCAGTTTACACTAGAAAAAAAGCACTGTCCCATTTATTTATGACCACTACTGTAGGTACGTACATTTTTTTGTTCAAGCTTCCAAAAACACATTCAAACCTTTTATTATGTATAATTAATTTTCGAAAATAGAGATTAAAAATAATAATAATTATAGTACCAGAAATGGTCGGAAAGAATTCATTTCAATGGCTTAAATGAGTCCGTAAAGTAGCTACTTTTAAGTGCGTATACAAAAAATACATTCAAAAATCTTAAAACAGTATATAGTGGATAACATTTTAAATACTTACAAAAAAATAAAAATTAAATTATTGTCTACAGAGTCAGTCATTAATCAAATTTGAAGCCTCCATAATTATAAAATTATTACGGATAGAATTTTTCTGAATAAAACTTTTATTCCAAGTGACAACTAATAAAAACATTTGAGAAAAACATGCTTTGATTAAAATTTTTCTAACATCTTTATTATTCATAATACTAAAAAATTAAAATTTGCGTATTCGTAAAGAAGAATTTGCTCTATCGTTAAATGTTACTCTTATTTGCTTTTGTTATACGAGTCTTATGAAAAATAAATAGCAAATTAATAGCCTGTGATTAGCCTTGCATACTTCCGAATAAAAATTAATTTGACAAACGTCACTTCATAATGTCAAATAAAAATTTTCCAAAATGTTGATTTAGTCTATATTGTCTGCTTGTAGATAAAACGTTGTATTGCATACGGGTCTTACAATAAATAACTGTAATTGTATCATCATATTCTACTATAAATTCTCTTTCTTTTAAATAATAATATTTCGTATACTTACACTTTGTATTTTTGTAAATATTTAATATTATTTAAAACTTAACTTTAGTTTATTTTGATTTTTAGAATTACAAGAGATTCTTTTACACAAATTTTTTCCCAAAAAATACGAACATACTTTACCTAATAATGATAATGAAAACTGTTATTAATTAATGAATAATATTCTCATTTGTTATTTTAGTTTAAATATTCAATAATATTATAGTAGTGATAATTATACAGGCTGCGGCAGAACTCGCGCTCCAGAGAAAAATACCATGTAAGGTAAGATACCAGAAACATGTAAAAAATGTTTAAAAAATTTTATCTATAAAAATTTCGAAGTTATTTTTGTTGTTTATTTATTTTTGTTGGAAAAACAATTTTCTAAGTTTCTTTTGCTACAGGCTATTAGAAGAAGAAACAAGTAAGCTGTATCCTATAAATTGTATAACTCTGTTATTTGTGGCTTTTAATGGCAAAATTTTTGTACCTTTACTAACTAATTATAAAAAGAAAACATATACAAAATTGTCGGTATCAATAAATAGACATAAAAAAATGGTCAAATATTAAAATTTGTCGACACATAACATTTTTTAACCATTTTTTCATGTTCCTGGTATCTTATCTTACTTGAAATTTTTATTTTTATTTTTATGTTTAGAATATCTTTTAGATTTTTATTTACTAGTATTTCTTATGGTTGGATTTTTGCAAAATACATGAAAATATTTAGAAAAGTTCTGGGTAATAAATTATTAATATTATGAAGAATTAAACCTAGCATAGGTTTGAGACAAGATTAAATTAAAATCCTGAAGCATTAAATTTATAGTGAAACAAGCAATTGCTAAGTTATTTTATTTTGTTAAGTTACCATCCAAGACATATACTATTAAACAATTTCAAACGAATATTGCAAGATCAATTTTTCTCAAGGATCAAAAAATTAATTATTAATAATTATTTTAAATAAGCCGTTTAACTTACTTCAGTAATTTAAACTAGTCTGTATACAAGTTTTTTAAATGACAGTTTTATACTGAAAGTGATAAGAGTGAATAAAAATTTTTCTTTTTTGCTAAATAAAAGTAATTCACTTCATTGTGGCTTGAAAACAGTATTTATTTCATAATTTATTATTTAATTCACTATACTATAATTAAATTGTTAAATGTTTTATGCTTAATTGAGCGTGAAGTACAATAGCACAATAAAGTCACGTTGAAATCTTGTTTTGAAACTACATTCATACATTAGTATCCGCATAAGTTAAAAATTTAATTAATTAAAATCACAAAATGCATACAATTTGCAATTTAGTGTTTCTCAAAAGAAATCCAATAATTGCGATGATTGGAAAAGTAAATTAACCAAGTTTCTCCCATTACAAACCCATTAAGTTTAAATTTTTGCCCAACATGCCCAAAATTCGTCAGTTTTCGTCACAATGTCACCCATCCAAGACTTCTACACCGGCCAAACAATTTTCCTAACAGGTGCCACAGGTTTCCTTGGGAAACTCATTCTGGAAAAACTACTCCGGACGTGCCCGGATTTAAATAAAATTTACATTTTGTTAAGGGCAAAGAAAGGTCAAAATCAACATGAACGACTCGAGGCGCTTTTGAACCAACCTGTAAGTAGGAAAATCTCATTTGTACTCATTGATTTTTTTTGTTAAGTGTTTCGAGGAAATGAAAGTCCTGACTCCTGATTTTCGTCAAAAAATTCAAATCTTGAATGGGGATTGTGGCGCCCCTTTTCTTGGGTTGAGTTTCCAGGACCGGGCTTTGTTGGAAGAAGTGACGTGTGTTATACATTCAGCAGCGGTTGTTAAATTTAATGTTAAATTAAAAAGTGCGATTTATACGAATGTAAGGGCAGTCCGGGATTTGATCATTTTGGCCCGAAATATGCCAAAATTGAAGAGTTTTATCTATGTCTCAACTGCTTTCTCGCATTGTATTAGAAACGAAATCGGGGAGGAATTTTACGATGTTGGGGTAAATCCTGATGACATTATTTCAATGGTCCAAGGCTTCGATGACGACATTTTGGAGCAACTAACTCCACAGTGAGTGTCCAAAACTTGAGAAAATTCAATTTTTTATTTGATTTTTAGTGTTTTGGGTAAGTGGCCCAATTGTTATGTCTATAGCAAAGCCTTAGCTGAGCAACTTTTCAAAAACGAGTCTCTCCCATTTTCAATAGTTCGTCCAGCGATTGGTAAGTCCAAAATTTTAGAATTCTTGTGAAAAAAAAGACTAAATTCTAGTCGGTTCTGCATGCCAAGAGCCAATCCCCGGTTGGATTGATAATTTTCAAGGAATTGTGGGAATCTCAATTGGGGTCTCAATGGGCGTTTTGAGAAGCCTCCAAATCGACCCCAAACTTAGGGCTAATATAGTCCCAGTTGACTTTGTTGTTAATACAGTATTGGCTTCAGGCTGGTACTGCCAAAAATCAAAAAAAATTATTTACAATTTTGTGGGAACTGATTTAAATCCAATTACTTGGAGTACGTTTTCATTGAAATAAATTTAATTGAGTTTAATTAAAAAAATTTTAGGTGTTGTTGTAGACAAACTATCAAATTATGCCTTCAAGTATCCTATGAGTAACGCAATTTGGTACCCAAACTTCTCAGTAACTCCCAACACTGCAGTTCACAAAATTAGGGTATTTTTCTCGCACACTCTGTACGCATATTTCATCGACGCGATTTTCTACCTTTTGGGCAAAAAACGAATGTAAGTCCAATTTAGTACATATCACTTTTTTGAAAACAAACTCTTTACAGTGCTGTCAAAAAATATAAAAAAATTGGAGAACTCACTGACTGTTTATCATATTTCACGTTACGTTCATGGAAATTTTCGGATGAAAATGTAAGAAAACTCTGGATGAAAATGTCGAATAACGATCGCAGATATTTTAATTTCGATATGGAAAAACTCGAGTGGGAAAATTATGGTGAAAATTGTGTCGTCGGAGGCCGCATACACTTGATGAAGGATCCTCTGGAAACGGTGCCAAGAGCCAGAAAGCGACTTTTTGCCCTGTTTGTGATTCACTACGGATTTATATTTCTAGTTTTGTATACTTTTTATAAATTTATCACTTGGGTTGTTTGAAAAATAAAAGTAAAAAAGTGTTTTAAGATGCAATAAAGTGTCTCTAGTTAGCATAGTTATAAAGTTTATTAGTTATAGTTATAAACTGTTTACCAACGAAAAGTAAAAAGAACTAAAAAAACTGCGAATCTTAAAACCACAATAATAATTATTTTTTATAACTAAAAAACTAAAATTTAATGAAATATTTACATCAAATTTATTAGATTGGACTTAGTTAAAATGTCTAATCAGTAATTAACAATTAACCCATCAGTCAAAAAACCATTTCTATTCACAAGCGAGTATGTAATGTTGACATTTCTAACCTTGATAATGATTGGAAAGTGTCCAATTCTTCTTTCTTTTACCTACCTCTATTACTAACGTCGTTTTCTAATCCCACATTTATTACAATTAAACGCATTTACATTAGTGTCAATTAAAAATGCGTTTGTAACTAAAATTGTGTACACACTTCGTTGGAAAGTTTCATTTCTGTCTGAAATGAAATTAAACTGTCTAATCTCTCGACAGAAATGTAACACTTTCCACCTTGGTATGTAAAATACTATTACGTGAAATAAGTGTGGAATGAAGCGTTTTCTTTTTAATTACAATTTTACTTTTTCGAAGTTTTTATTTTTGTTTTAGAAATGTGTATTTTTTTTTGAAAAAAAAAGCTTTATCTTACAACTTCTTAAAAATTACTTTCTTTTTCATTTATTCGTAATTTAGAATAATTCGCTACGTATACAGTATGTCCCGGAAAGATGAAACGACACTTAAAAATTCTCAATTAAAATTTTTATTTTTTAGGGTTCAGCCCTAGTTAATTAAACACTAATTTTAATTTAAAAAAATTAAATATGCCTTGGAAATTTTCAAAAAAACTATTTTTGTCGAGTAAAGTCTCTTTTATGTAGCAAATACGACAAAAGGTTCTTAAAAAAAGCTGTTCAAAATCAACATCTAAGCCCCTATACCAAGTTTCAAATTCATGGGTAAAGTATAATTTTTAACTTTTTTTCTGTTATCATTTTATTAACATAAACGTAAAAATTTATTTAAGTAGTACTACTTAATAATCTAAATATATTTTTTTATTCGTAATATAAAAACTTAAAATAAAATTCTTTGATTTGTGAATTAATAAATATAAAAAAATTAAAAAACATAGTTGGCCGATTAGGTTTGAAAATTTTTTTGAACTTTTCTTAATAACTACAATCTATTTCAGTTGATAGTAGAATTTGATAAACAGGGTTTTTAGCGGTTTTACCAAAGTTGTGTTGACTCTCGTAGCCATGATTTTTTATTTTATTTTTTAAAGGTGGCAGTGCTGTTTTTTTTTGTCACATTGAAATTAAAGATTATGTACGATGGTTTTGGGGTTTAACAAAATTTTAAGGCACAATCGCGTGCTTTATTCAGAACATTCAAGTAATAAAATACATTTTAAGCCGAAGCTTGTTTTTGAAAAAACAACAGTGAATAACTCCGATTACCTCTGATAAAAAAGTGTCTATCAAGTTAAAAGTTGGGAARACCAAACCCAAGTCCAAGAATTTTGTTCAAAACGTTGATCAAACCTCTGATATGAAAGATTTGTAAGAAGAAAAGCATATTATTAGAATCTGTTAATCATGTTCATGGTGTTTGTGGCAGTTATCAATATACAAATAAAACTTTTGAATGTTGCACAAAAGGTTGGTTCTTCTTAATAAATCAAAGATCATTATTGATAATAATAAACATTTTAGCCACACCCATAGTTTTAATTAACAAAATTGTTATGAAACAATTGCACCTTGTACAAGGGTAATGTGCCTCACAACTTATTGTTTCCAACTGAAACGCAGTTGCCTCAAGGAAACCCTTAGTGGTGCAGTGGTTTAGTTGATTGACTAAAAATCGGAAAACCCTCCAAATATTTCGTAGATATTTGACTTATACTGGATAACAAGATTGTTTTATTACCTTTTGGTAAATTTCAAAGGTTTGTTAAGGATTAATAGTTAACAATCACAAATTTAGTTTTGTGCTTCAGTGATAGGAGTTTGTGATACAACGTGTTTTGGTGTTGGTATGTTGGAGGATTAGCATAATAATTCTTTATTGACGATAGTTCTGCAGTTCATAAAATCATTTAAAAGAAAATTTTGCTCCTATGAATAAGGTCACAAACCGACCTATTTAGGGGGAAGCAAACCCAAGTTGATCCTTTCTTTGGTTTTGAGCAAGAACGAATATTGTTGGATAAAATTTCCAGATTCTACTGACGTTGCCTGCAGATGCTTCTATTTGAGTTGATCATTTCTGATAGATTTGCAATTACCTGTTATGAGTAAATTCTTGAAAATAAAAGTATTTTTCTTATACCTTTGAGTTATTTAACCAAAATTGGAGCTCAATAAAACTCGTTCAAATACTATTCAAACACTCATGTTTTGGATTATTTTAAATATCCAAATCAAATAGGATGTATTGTAGTCCCTTCGGTTTCCGCTAACGAGCACATTAAAATCAATTTAAATAAATAAACTCAAGATTTACTAATTAAAACACCAGCTGTTCGTAGATTGTCAGTAAATGTCAAAATGCTGTCAAAAGTGATCAGTGCATTTGTCAAGGTTACTTCGTTGTGCATAAAAGTTGAGTACACTCGTAAATTGTGACCTTGAGAATTCTACTATCCATTGCATATAGTATATTTGTCGTATTTGCCACACAAAAGGCAATTTATTCTGCATAAAAGTAGTTTTTTTTTAAGAATTTCCAAAAATTAGTATTAGATCAAGCAGGGCTGAAACCCAAAAAACGAAAATTCAAATCGAGAATTTTTCAGAGTCGTTTCACCTATCCGGCACACACTGTACTAAGATGAAACAGTTTACCCGTTCAAAATAATAAGTTTTAGTAAACAGAAAGCTTGAATTTACAAAAATTGCAGATTTTAGGTGTTCAAAAATGATGGATTGTGGAATAAAGTTACATTTATTATTAGTGAAACCCTAAAAATTTGTTACATTCCAAAAAATAAAAAACAATTTTGTAAATTATCACACAATGCGCTTATCACGTAATAAAAACAAATGGTAGATTGTGTTATCTTTACAATTTGAGTGACGTTTAAAAGAAAAAAAAAACTGCTTTGGTCAAACATTTCTAATCCAGCGTGTGAAAATGTCCGAAGTTAAAGTAAGTCATGTTTGAGTAATTTTATTAGTGTTTTCCATTATTTAAATATGAGGTGAATAATGTCGTTTCTAATAACAGTTTTATCGTTTCTCCAAGGTTACGTTTAGCTCAAGACCATCAACAAAGGGAAAATTTCCATTGCGCTATTGCTACCCAAATCCACGAAAACGCAAATTTAATTTGGAGAAAACTCCCGTCTGTTAAACGTTGATTTATTAAGAGTGTTTCGGAAAGTGTAATTGAATTATTTTATTTCACAAACAGCATAATTAAAGTCGGAATATTGTAAATTTAGCGAGTTTCTTTGCGCGAATAGGGGGGACGCTTTGATTAATTGCCCTTCTCGCCGAGATTCAATTCAAAACGCGAACAAAACTTTGAAATTATTAATAATAATTAAAAATTGTCTTATCGAGGACCCGCATTTACATTTCCTGAATCAGTGCTAATGTCATTGACTCAACCTCCAGTTACTCTTCTTCAAAAAATCTATCTGGGTTATTTAAATGTAGTGAAATAATGGCGACCGGTGAACACGTGTGTATTTTAGCAAGTGCGAGAAATTATTTGCGTTTGGTCATTTTTTCAGGAGGAAATTCTTGAACGCTCCACTTGGAACAAACCCTTGGAGTTCGTTTTGTCCTGTTTGGGATACGCCATTGGCTTAGGGAATGTGTGGAGGTTTCCTTATTTGTGTTACCGAAACGGCGGTGGTGAGTTTGTGTATTTGACAAACAAAAAATCTTCTATTGTTGCTTTGGTAAATATTAAAAATTCAATTTCGGTTTGCACATTTTAAGCCTTTGTTTTTCGCAAAGGTATTTTTTGTTACTCTTCATAATTAAAAATTATATTACACAGGATTTAAGGCAAAAATTGCCTGTACGTTGAGAAAGAATATATAAGTAGTCTTAATCCAACTCTAAACTTATCGTAGATTAAATGAAAGGATATGTGTAAAGCCGTGTTGTGGTTTATCTGCTGTTTATAGATTTTGAACCGTAAATTTAATTTTTTATAGTATGTATTTTATTTTTTTGAGGTATTGCATTTTTTATTTTACTAGGACAAGTAGTAACCACAAATAACAATTAATAATCAAACAATTGTTACTGACGTAGGTAGTAATCTAATTATTTCCACTTAAATTTGTTTACTTTGGAACAATAACAAGTAAAAATTTTAATTCACATTTTTGATTTTTATTCACTTACAAACCGGAAATACTCAATACTACTGTACTACTGTACGTAACGCATATTTTAATAAATAAAATTATAATAATTTAAGATTAGGTGATAATGAAGTAATTTTATTTTCAATCATTCTAGCCAAAAAATCGAAACTAAAATGTGTGAAAATATCACTAGACTTTATTGCAACTAATTATTGTACATTCAAATGATCAATAACAATTTTAAATAAAGAAGTTTATATTTATTAACGAATATTTGCGATTTTGCAAATTTACAGAATATTAAATTGCAATTAAATTTTAATTTGTAATTAAATGGCACTTCTGTCTGATTTCAGTTTAATTCTAAATAAAATTAATTGTTTCAAAATGATAAATTATGATTATAACATAGGGAAAATTTTGTTATTATTATTTATCTCTTTCACTATTCACTTTTATTATATTGTCTATGTAAAAAAATACATATGTATCCTCAGTTTTTGGTTAGAGAGTTACAGACAGATGCAGTAAGTAATACTTATTTAAAATATTTACAATAGTTTGGAAATAGTTACTTACGATATAAGTATCGGTACACTTTATATTTCTATGAAAGATGATATAGTTACCGAACGAGGTTGAAAACTGACTTTCGTAAGTAATCGATCACTGTAATATGAATCGTTGCAATAACTACGGTCAATACTTTTAAAATTAAATTTAAAAAATACATGTCCTTAACAATGTAACAAATACAGAGTGTTTACATGTAAATTTTTCTGTGCCGCTCTACTTTAAACAGATAATAGTTCTGTCAACAGTGACAGCTGTCAATTGACATTTAGGTTAATTACTTTCAATATTTCTTAAAGCGGCGTTTTTTATTTTGCATGGAAATTCTATAGATGACTAAATAAAAATCATTTTAAAACACGCTGTAGTATTGAGTTTCTATCTATGTCAAAATGGATTACACTTAAACGCCGTAGTGTTGATAATAGTGTTGTGTTGATAGTAGATAAATAGTATATTATATCACTAGGTAGAGAAAAGATTTTTTTTATAGCAATCTTGTCTACCGTGTTTTATATAACATTTTTTCATTACTAGCACATTTAGTATCCAGAAATACAACGATGAAAAATATAACCTTACTTAATGGTCAGGTTGCATCAGACGTAACATGTAATTCACAACTACAATTTTTCTTTAAAACTTCAAATAAAATGAAATTTGCCCTACCACCGGAAGTATTTCAATATGAAATAAATATGTTGTTTTGACATAGACAGAAGCATTAAATTTGAGATTGTTCTGATGTTTTTAATGAAACAGTTTAAATCTTTTTTATTTGATTTTATCTCGAAATACCGTGTGATCAAAAAAAAATTAAAGTAGTCGGTGATTAAAGACCTTCAGATGGCAATCCTGATGATTTTTAACATCAAATGTCTGCGGAAACTTTGACAACTTTGGGTTTTATTCCTTTTGAGTGAAATAATGTTCACTTTAGAGCAGAAATTTTTTATTGCTCTACAAGGGGAAAACGGTGGATGGTCATTTTCACTTTCAGTTTGTGTAGAATATTTCCAGCCCAGATTCCCAGCCAATGTATTGCCAACTGTAATTTTTTTTTATTTGATTGCACGGTACTTCCGTTAGAACTTGTGATGTAATAGTTTTCAATAATACTAATATTCTAGTCATATTTGTATCAATGGAATACCCTCTAATACCGGTATTTACCCACCTCTAATCCATTAATGCCCTTGGTCTATAATGAAAATGATTTTTGACCACTAGGAGAGCAAAACAACTTCACAACATCTCGACAAACTAAATAATAGTACCTTTTAGTACTACACCTTTTTCAAGTGTAATTCAGATTAGTCAATTGTATTTCAGTTAATTGTATTAATTCAAAACAGTAAAATGAATTTCAGAAACAATCAGATGTAACTCAGATTAGTTAATTTCATTTCAGAAAGAGTAAATTGTAATTTAGATTAATAATCAATTATATTTCAAAAAGTGTTTCAGAGTTTGTCATTTGTAATTGAGAATTCGATATTTCAGAATTTGTTATTTTCATTTAAAAATCCCTTTGAAAATAAAATAGCATTTATTTTATAAAATACTAACTTTATGTAATTCTTTAATTTTGAAAATAAAATAATTCGTGTTTATGTGTAAACTTCATTTTGAGAAAACAGTAAGTTACTAATCTGAATTACAATTGATATTTTCTGAATTACATGTAACATGAAATTGAATTTGATGTTCTGAATTACATGTAATGGTTTCTGAATTATACAATTAATACTTTCTGAAATACAGTTGACTAATCGAAATGTCAATTTACTCTTTCTGAAAATAAATTTACTAATCTGAATCACATGTAGTGGTTTCTGAATTACTCTTGAAAAAGGTGTAGTGAAAAAATATTTTATTCAGATCCAATAATTTAAAACGTCTTGAAGGATGGAATAGTATATTAAAGTACAAGTTGCAGAAGATATCTATTCAAGCACAAATTTGAAATTCCGAATGAGCCGCGAAGCGGCGAGTTGAGGAACAAATGAGTGCTTGAAGAACCTTCTGCAACAAGTGCTTTATACTATTTTTTTCTATTTCGCCGCTTTATATCATTTTATAAATTAAAAAACGAAATTTTTTTTTCTAGAGAATTTTACGACGGTTGGCAACATGTATGTGTGGAATAATTTTAGGCGGCTGTAAAAAATAAAAATTATTCTTATTTTCACATTTGAAAATGAATTGTGAAGAAAGTCCGTCACTAAAATTAAATTACCGCGAACGACTTATTCCAGCCCGCAAATGACGTCATTTCGGTGCTGGAATAGACTTATTCTAACACCGAAATAGAAAAAATATATTATTGCATCTCTTGGGAAGTAATTTGTCTGTCTAATGTTGAGACTGCGCTTTTCAGTCACACACCTGAGCACTCAGCGTAATAACATATTTCTCACCTGTGTTGTAATATACTATCATTTTATTAATTTTATTCGTTGCAATTGGGAAAAAATTAAAATCACCTTGTTTGTACGGCTTTTGTGAGAACTTTAATTTTACAGATTTAAATTATTGAGTTGTTATTATTTAATTTTCCGATTCATCAGAGACCATACTCTGAAAATAAATAACATAAAGGGTTTTTATTAAGGCACTAAATACATAGAAATTATGGCTTTTACCTTAGGAATTTAATTTTGAACGAATTCACATTTGGATCTCATCAAGATTGTTAAATTTTTAAATGAAACGTTTATGTATAATTCAGAACTTGAAGTTGAAAGTCACCTCAACAAAACTGTTTATCTGTTTCCCATTGTAATCCAGCCTCCATCCATAATTCATAGTTTTATATTCATTTCAATGATAAATTACGCCCTATTATAACTTGACAAATATTAGTTCCACAAATTATATTGGCACAAAACTTGCAAAATAATCAATCAGTTGTAATTTTTGACCGACCAATCGAACTCATTGTTTCTGATTTTTGTAAATTTGAGATATGTTATAGAACGTGTAAAAATAAAGGACACGGATTTCACCGTTTTCAATTTTTTTAATGTATGTTGAAAAACAGAGATATATAAAATTAAGTACCTCGTAGCAAAAGAAATTTTTATCTAAAAAACAAATTAACATTTTGAAACGCTTTTTTTTAAATAATAGCTATAAGTAGGTACACTACAGACGTAGTAATACATGTATTCTAAAAATTTGTTATAAACAAATAATTAAAAAAAATATTGTTTAAACAAAAAAATAAACAATTACGCAGGTTTTTAAAATTCTCAAAAAATGTATGTAAAAACTCTCATATTTTTACTATGTCCTTACATAAGTTTCAAGACGGGCGTTTTAAAAATGGCTGAAAAACATGTTTTTTTGAGAACGCTGCATAGTGCAATATAGTGCCTGAAAGTAAATTACCAAATACCGTCACTAATATACTGTTCCAAAGAAATTACATAATTTCCAATAACTTATTAATATTTATTTTTCAAAAAATATCAATAAAAAACAAATTCTTCGTTTGAGGAAGAGTACTCTCTATATTTTATTTTATTTTCTGATGTAATGTTCGTCATGGATGTGGAGGACGAACAGAAAGAAGAGGTTCGGTTTTTAGGGCTATATTGAGTTCACTTTAAGTTATCATTACATGATTGCTACTGTCTTCGATGACGACTACTGACTCACTCGCGCCCCAGAGAAAAATTTTAAGCAAGATAAGTACCAGGAATATAGAAAAAATGTTTAAAAAATTCTATCTGTCAAAATATTCTGACATTTATTTTTTGACATTTGACATTTTTTATGTCTATTTAATAATACTGGTGATGTTGTATATGTTTTTCTATATTTATTTAGTAAAGGTACAAAAATTTTGCCACAAATAACATTAAGCAGAGTTACAATGTAGGATACAGCTTCCTTGTTTCCTCTTCTAATAGCCTGTAGCAAAAAAACTTGGAAAATAATTTTTTTGTGTTTAAAACACAATACAGTAACCGTTCACCTGCTTCAGGAAAAAATGGTAGAGTTTTGGAAAACCCAATATGCAGTTCAAATATTTCACATATTATGTTTTACTAGGTTATATCTAATAGAAAATTTGAAAAACATTGCGATTTTTTTAATGATCGTTTTAGTCGAGCGAAGAGCATAAAAGGTTCGAGAAATTTACATACCTACTTTTATTCCAATATCAAAAAATAAAATAAAATATACTTAGAGAGTACTCTTCCTCAACCGAAGAATTTGTTTTTTGTTTATTGATATTTTTTGAAAAATAAATGTTAATAAGTTATTGGAAATTACGTGTTTTTTTAGAACTGTTTATTAGTGACGGTAATTGGTAATTTTTCTATTTAATTTCGAGGGAAACGCTACTTTCATGCGATCTTAGGCGATCATGCACCCATCATACAGCGCCCTCAAAAAAAAAAAAATTTCAGCCATTTTTAAAACGTCCGTCTTGAAAAGGTACGCGAAATCTATATACTTTTATTACAATAACAGTGTAGTGTAAGGATAAGAAAAGAATTAGTCTAGAATTGCTTAATGCTGACAGCGTAATTAGTTTTTAGACCAAACGAGTATGTAAAATATTTAGTTAGTCAGTAGTCGTCATCGAAGACAGTAGCAATCATGTAGTAATAACTCAGTAAAGGCCTAAAAACCGAACCTCTTCTTTCTGTTCGACCTCCACATCCATGACAAACATTACATCAGAAAATAAAATAAAATATAGAGAGTACTCTTCCTCAACCGAAGAATTTATTTTTTATTGATATTTTTGAAAAATAAATGTTAATAAGTTATTGGAAATTATGTGTTTTCTTTGGAACAGTTTATTAGTGACGGTAATTGGTAATTTTTCTATTTAATTTCCAAGGAAACGCTACTTTCTTAGAGGATCAAGCACTATACAGCGCTCTCAAAAAAAAAATTTCCAGCAATTTATAAAACGTCCGTCTTGAAACTTATGTGAAGACATAGTAAATATATGAGAGTTTTTACATAAATTTTTTGAGAATTTTAAAAACCTGCGTAATTGTTTATTTTTTTGTTTAAACAATATACATGCTGTCCCAGAGCTCCGTATTTCTTCGATTTCTCTGACAGTAAAGAAGATAACGAAATGAGGCTTCTTTTGGACGATAGACATTCATTTTTTATATGGTCCAAAAATATGTTCTTCATTATAGGTAATTCCTTTATAGGGTGGCGCAACAAAGTTATATTTTTTCTTATAGAACACCCGGTATATTATGCGCTTATTTGAAAGAGTTTTTAATTCTAAGAATATCCATATTAGGTTTTATGGGTCTATCATGGACTGTTTATCATTTATAGGAACTTTTATGAAAAAAAAATACCATTTTTGAAAAATCACAACGGCTTTGCTAGAAAGAAAAAGTGAATAAAAACAATTGCAACTATTTTTGCTAGGTTTTTTAGAAAGCTTATTAAAAGCTCTACACGATAAAGTAATAACATACAGGGTGTTTCATTTAAAAAATCAAGATAATTGATATTTTGCGAATGTCTCTCTGCAATAGTTGCAAAAAATTGATTGAATTTCTACCATAATAATTTAGGACCAGACTCAGTAAAAATGATTGCAATTGTTTTTATTCACTTTTTCTTTCTAGCAATAAAGCCGTTGTGATTTTTCAAAAATGGTAATTTTTTTTCATAAAATTGCCCATAAATGATAGACCCATAAAACCTAATGTGGATATTCTTAGAATTAAAAACTCTTTCAAATAAGCGCATAATATAGCGGTGTTCCATAAGAAAAAATATAACTTTGTTGCGCCACCCTATATAGGAATTACCTACAATGACGAAAATATTTTTGGACCATAGAAAAAATGAATGTCTATCGTCCAAAAAAAACTGCATTTCGTTATCTTCTTTACTGTCAAAGTAATGAAAGAAATACGGAGCTCTGGGACACCCAGCATTTTTAAATTATTTGTTAATAACAAATTTTTAGAATACATGTATTATCACGTCCGTAGTGTATCTACTTATATCTATTATTTAAAAAAAAAGTCGTTTCAATATGTTGATTTGTTCTTTAGATAAAAATCCTTTATGCTACGAGGTACTTAATTTTGTACATCCCTGTTTTTTCCAACATACATTGAAAAAATAAAAAACTGTGAAATACGTGTCACTTATTTTTACACATTCTATAACATCTCAAATTTACGAAAATCAGAAACAGTAAATTTTGGCATGAAATTACTCTGGTCCAGTTTCACCCTGTCTATTAACCATCTTTATCCAGTTTATTAATGACACAATCGGTCAGCTGCCGATACAGATCGACATCTAAATCCGGTCGTAAATCATTTCGGATGATTTATAACTCCTGACTGAAAACCTCTCGATTGTAGGTGCTTTCCTCGTGACCTACATCATCATGGTCTTCCTCATGGGCATGCCGTTGTTCCTTCTGGAGCTAATCGTGGGTCAATACTCCGGTTTAGGCCCGGACCAGGCCTTCACCAACATTGCGCCGCTCTTCACCGGTCTAGGTTATTGCACTCTGGTAGTGATCACACTGATCACCATTTATTACATGGTGATCATCGCCTGGACTCTCTTTTACTTCTTCGCCTCGTTTACCGGAGAATTGGGCTTCGGTTCTTGTCACAACGACTTTAATACGATGGGTGAGTGCGAAAATTAAGTCCATTGTGAGGCCGGTTCTTTCATTGCGGACACCATTAGTCAAGATTATTACGTTGGGGGCTGAGATAATTGCGGGTGAGGACGTCGATTCGGCTTTATACAACGTCGAAAGATTTATTGGTGCTTTTTACCGATCATTTATTTAATAACATAATCATAAATGAAATTCGAGATCAAAGGACTCCCAATTTGAACTTTAATTACATTTGTTGTAATGAGGTGATGATTTATTTGGTAAATTGGAAAAATGCCATGAGGTGAAAGGCGCAATTACGGAAATTGGGAATGGAAAAATCTATGATGAATTTCAATTAAATGATAATTGAGTCGAGTTTGTAAATTCTTACATAATAGGTAACCACAAGCTGAATTGCGCTAACAGAAAAATTACAAACACAGACCTTTCAGGAATTTTAAAAAATCATTGATGTTATTGGCACGAAAATTGTACTGTAATTCTACAAGATCAAAAGCAATAAAAAAATGTTCTATTAATTCTATCAAATAAATACCTATAATAATTTTGTAATTATTGAAGTTAAAGTTTAAAGAATATTTTATCCTGTTTCTATTTATAGTTACCGGTAATGTTCGAACAGGTTTTCTCATGTTCTTCAAATAAAGGTAAAGCACTCAGAATACAATTTCTTTGTCTACTTTTAATAATGTAAATCGTAGAAAACAATGTAAACTTATCTATGTATTACAGTAACCTATCAACAATAATTTTTCCTATTTATACAGAGTGTGTCAGAACTCGCGCCCCAAAGAAAAAATTCAAGTAACATAAGATATCAGGAACATAGAAAAAATGTCTGTCAAAAAATTTAGACATTTTTGAACTTTGACATTTTTTTAACTCTATTTATTGATAGGTGCTAATAATCTTGTATAAGTTTTTTTTTAATAATTATTAAGTAAAAGTACAAAAAAAGCTACAAATAACATTAAACAGAGTTACAATTTAGGATACAGCTTTCTGGTTTTTTCTTCTAGTAGCCTGTGGCGAAAACTATTTTTCCAACTGAAATAAATAAATTCAAAATGCAAAATTTAACTTCGAAATATTTATAGATATCATTTTTTTAACATTTTTTCCATGTTTCTGATATCTTACCTTACATGGCATTTTTCTCTTAACTTGAATAAGAAGGACCACATGGAACTTTCCTCATTTTTACCTTACAATCATCTGACTTATCTAAATTAAACAACACATTGTAGTAAACTTTTAAAAATATTTACTTAATACTGTGTCAATTTTTTTATTTCTTTTAGGTCATTAATTTTAGGTTGTTTAAAGATTAACCTAGAATGTTAGATAAAATGATAAATATTGAATGGTATTTGTAGAATTTACAGTTGTCATATTTTCTTAAAGATATGTAAAAATGTACTTACCTAATTCAATAATAAAAAGTAAAGGTGAAACTAGTTGACTTTATATTTAAATTGATTTTACTCAAAAACGATAAGTTTTATAAAAACAACACAAGAGACTTCTTTTTTTGTGGGAGACTACGAATTTAGAATTTTGTTGCCGAAAGTGGCAAGAAAATACAGCAAAAATAGTTAGGGTACTTTTTATCATATAACCCCCAGTTTGAGACAGTTTTTCCATTGCAGAATAGATAAAATTATAAAATTCAGTACAACTTTGTAAAAATCAAAATAATTGCAGAGCTTGGGGATTAATAAAAATGTAACTAAAAAACGTCATAAAGTGAATAAACCTTAAATTTCATTAGTTACATTGTTATTAATTCCCAAGCTCCACGAAAGAAAAATTTATAAATTTCGAAAATGTAGAAATCAGAGGCGTCCTAAACAGAAGGAGTTAGAGGTAAAACAAATTTAATTTTAATTTTTTATGGTTTTTAACATAAATTTTAAACTGCTTTTACTCATAAACAGTATTAAAAAACGCAAGAAACCTCTTATTTGTGAAAAAAGGTAGGTACTTTATACCCTCACTTCAAAATTTTATTTTTAGATTCGTTTAGATGTAACGGGTGTTTTTTTTTAAATTTAGCGTCAAAACTATCCATGAAAGTTCAGTTGTGATCGGACCACGGTATTAAAAGTTATTAATTTGACATGTGACACCTCGCCGGCACCGGGCGTATTAAAAATTGTGGTCCGTTTACAACACACTCATCTCGCCGCCAACTATGTCGCCAAACTTAAATAAACACCCGTTATAAAGGTTATCAGCTGTAGCAAATTTTGTAATTTTATCTAAAATGAATTCTGAAATATTGGAAAAACCTATTAAAAAACGCATCCTTTTCAGAGAATGTAGCTCCTTTACTTACAATGCTTGTTCATAGAACACTTATGTCATAAAATTGAATGTTCTATCACCTGTTTCAATTTGTAACAATCAAAATGGAACACTATGTATTATAAGTTTTTATTTTTGTTGCACTCTCTCTAATCCTAAAACTTGAGCACGCCTATGCTTCCAGATGTTTTAGATTGCAATTGGGTCATTGCACATGTTTTTTACTGCATATTCTGAAACTTTATTAAAAAATTATTGACCCATGTTTTTTTTTTAATTCATAATTTTAGTACAAAAAAATATATGAAAAATTCGTAAGAAATAAATTCAAAACGCGCGCATTTTATTTGCTGTGAGGTATAATCCAGCTTGAATGTCGGTAATGCAGATTGCAGGTCTGTTTTAAGGTGATATTTCGGTGTTTGTTTATTTTAATATCTGTGTTCTGTGAATACACTAGTAATTATGATGCCAAAAATGTCACTGCACTGTTGTCAGTGCTTTTGGGATTGTTACGTAGTAAAGCGGGAATTTTTCTTGGGTTTAAATTCTACCCCAAACTTAATAATCGAAATTATTATTTCAAACTCTTCCAAGTTAATTTTATTGTAAGGTAGGTAATCTCTAACGTATAAAAGTAAAAAAAAACTCCGATGGATGCAACACACTATATACAGGTGCGCCAGAACTCGCGCCCCAGAGAAAAATGCCATATAAGGTAAGATACCAGGAACATGGAAAAAATGTTAAAAAAAAATATCTATAAAAATTTTGAAGTTATGAGGGTTTAAAGTTTGCACTTTGACTCTATTTATTTCTGTTATAAAAATAATTTTCCAACTTTTTTTGCTGTAGGCTATTTAAAGAGGAAACAAGGAAGCTGTATCCTAAATTATAACTCTTTTCAATGTTATTTGTGGCTTTTATTGGCAAAATTTTTGTCCCTTTACTAAATAATTGTAAAAAAACATATACAAGATCATCAGTATCATTAAATAGATATAAAAAAATGTCAAATGTCAAAAAATAAATGTCAAAATTTTTTTACAGATAGAATTTAAAAAAAAAAAATTTCATGTTCCTGGTATCTTACCCTACTTGAAAATTTTCTCTGGGGCGCGAGTTCTGGCGCAGCCTGTATACTTAATAAAAATAGCAAAAAATCTTAAAATTCTTAGTTTACATACACTGTATTTCAATAATTTTTTATCCACAATCGCTCTACCTAAAGA
This sequence comes from Tribolium madens, assembly GCF_015345945.1. Lineage (NCBI taxonomy): Eukaryota > Metazoa > Arthropoda > Insecta > Coleoptera > Tenebrionidae > Tribolium > Tribolium madens. The sequence goes on along the minus strand of NW_025401050.1, from coordinate 3,096,643 downwards.
GACTTTATTCCACACTTTAGATGCGTATCAAGTACCACTTTATCCACTAGTGGAATAAAGTAACTTTATTCCACTGTTAGTAACCAGCGCACCGTGTAACAGCTTACTACGTTTAACTGGCGTGACGTTTAAATGTCAGTTTAATTTTTAATTAAGTTTAGAATAATTTGGGCCTGTGATTGTGGATAAAAAGTTATATTGCAGTCCTGTGTCAGTCGCGTTTTATCCACTTAAGAAAATTAATGCTATCTAACACACTCTTACAATAAATAATTATTATCCACAATCACTCTATAAAAAGACTTTATTCCACACTTTAGATGCGTATAAAGTACCAGTTTATCCACTAGTGGAATAAAGTTACTTTATTAGTATTTAGTAACCAGCGCATCGCGTAACAGCTTACTACATTTAACCGAAACCACATTTGGCGTAACGTTTAAATGTCAGTTTAATTTTTAATTAAATTAAGAACTGACGTTCGCCCGGTTAAACATTCTCGCGTGGATAAAACGCTACCTAACACACTCTTAAAATAAATAACTATTATTTTGAAAAATACAGAAATTTTATGTAAGTGTTATTTTAGGATTTTATTTTATCACATAGGATTTTCAATTCGTTGGACTAGTAATAAAATAAATTGAAATCCGAATTACAACCCTTATAATATATTTGAAGGCTGTTACAGCGCCACCGAAGACTCGCAGTGCCCCCCCAACTCCACCTACTATAACAAGCAGTGCACCCTCGTCGACGAAATCTGCAAATCCTACAACTTCGACGGCGCTTCAAACCGGACTTTCTGCTACAACGCCACTTCCACAGTCCACATAAGCCGCGTTATCAACCGAACTCTCGCCACTTACGAGTACTTCCGCGACTACGTTTTAGCCATAAACGACGCCACTTGGGACAACTTCGGCGGTCTCCACTGGCAACTCCTCCTCTGTCTACTCCTCTCCTGGATAATCGGTTATTTTTGTGTCATTAAAGGCGTCAAAACCTCCGGGAAAGCTGTTTATTTCACTGCTCTTTTTCCCTACGTCATTCTGACGGCTTTGGTGGTCCAAGGGGTTATTCTTGAAGGGGCCATCGATGGTATCCTCCTCTACTTGACTCCCAAATGGGAGAAGTTGCTAGAGGTCGACGTGTGGGCCAATGCTGCGTCTCAAACTTTTTATTCTTTTGGTACCGGTTGTGGATCTTTAGTCACTCTAGCCTCTTATAATAATTTCAACAATAATTGTCTCAAAGACGCTTTTATTGTCACAGCTACGAACATATTTACTTCAGTTTATGCCGGATTTGCGATTTTTTCCATGTTGGGCTTTTTGGCACACCAGATGGGAGTGCCGGTGGAAGATGTTGCCCAGGATGGGCCTGGTCTAGCCTTCGTGGCGTACCCTGAGGCTATTTTAAGGCTACCAGCACCCACAGCATGGTCTCTTGCCTTTTTCTTCATGTTATTTATTTTGGGACTGGGGAGCCAATTTGCAGGAATTGAGGCTATAAGGTGCCTCATTTTGGACAAATGGCCTAAATTGAGGAAACACGAAATTTATATCACTTTAATGATCTGCTTATTTTGCTTTATTCTTGCAATTCCCATGTGTTTCAATGGTGGCGTTTATTTGTTCACTTTGATGGAATGGAATACCGCCTCATGGGCTATACTTTTGATCGGCATGGGCGAAGTTTGTGTGGTATCTTGGTGCTATGGTTGTAATAAATTTCTGGACAATATGGGACAAATGGGAATGGTACTATCAAAACCGGCGCGATGGTACTGGTGGATTTGTTGGGTCGTGATAACCCCTGTCACTCTTTTGGTATTTTATCTTCAAAAATGGGCTACAGAATTGACTAATCTTTTCCAGGGCGTTTTTATTTTCCAAATGTCAAATATGACTCCAGCAACGTACGAGGATTACATTTTTCCATTATGGGCCGATTTGCTGGGTTGGATGATGGGTTTGTTGACCCTAGTACCATTTTTTGTACTAGTTGTTGTGACAATTTGGAAACGGGATTATGTAACGAGACAAAATTTACGATTTTTGGGTTAATCGTTTTGTTTCAGACCGGATGGAATCTTATCAAGCCAACAACAAAATGGCGACCCCAAATTGTCAAAACTGAGAGTAATTTGACTCTCACTAAAGAGAAACTGTCACGAGACAATTCTAGTACTAGTGTTAATGGACTGTGATCATGTAGTATAGAATATTTTTATTTATTTGACATTGAACAATAAAAAATATATGAATTGTTTTAGTTTACTCTTAAACGTAACATTGGTGTGTTTATCCGAATTTTCGGTAGTCCCTCAAAGAGTTTACTGTATGGTAAAGGTGAACCAGTTTCCAGATAAAAAGCTCCATAGGCATCTTTGGGCACTTTTTCACCCATAATCACCTTCCGGTTCTTATTACAAGCCAAAATGTGGTACTCTATGGAATTTCGGCACGAAACCGCCTCATATTTTTTCCCAGAAATGGACTCAAGGTAGTACTCAAATGACTTAAAATGACTACAACCAACTGAAACAACCAATGATATTTGAAGTCATTGGAGAAGTGATACTTACAAGATTCAAAAATATTGACTGGATCAAAGCAATCGGGTTGTATGGGCCCCCCATTTTCGACATAGAAATCAGCAGAACCTATATTATCACTCACCCCCAAAAACCCGGCATTTGTGTGTATCACATCAACAAATTCGGCGTCATCTTTGTTCAACATTGAGTCGGTACTTCTTTTAACCGGTACTTCAAACATGGGTGCCGCCACATCCAATCCGGTGATTCTCCCCACTTTCCTCCCGGTCTTCTCGGCCACTCGCTTGCCGGCGAATCCGGCCACGTGACCGCCGAGGGAGTGGCCAATAATGTGGATATTCTCCAACAATTTCGGGTCTTTCTTGGTTATTTCGAGGATAAAGTCGCCAATCACGTGTCCAATGTCCTTGGTGCTGCTCGAAGCGTGGACGTAGACCTTTTTCGCGTGTTCGGACCAGTCGACTGCGATCACGTTGTAGTCACCAGTCTTATGATACGTTTCGGCCAATTCGCTGTTCTTCTCATCAGTACCAGAAGCTTGCCATCCATGGACGATGATTTTCGTGGGTTTGGTTGCCTCGATTGTGGGTTTCTTAGGGTCGAGGATAACGGTTTTGTTTTTTGGAAGGTGCAGGATAAATGTTATGTCTTTATGGGAGACGTCGTGGAAGTTGAAGTTGTCAGCTAGGTTTTTGATTTCGTTGGAAGTCACGTCGAAAAGTTGCGAGAGGAAGGCGTCCAAAGTGGGCAGCGTTGGAGGTTGGGGTGGTTGTAGGTTTTTCAGAAAGTCGAACTGTGACTTACTTGGAGCGAAGATGGAAAAAGTGAAGAGAATTAAGAGTTGTTTGCACATGGTGTTGCTTGAATGACTAATAACTTCTTTGTGCAATTCAATCTTATAATTTTACTATAATTATGCAAAAGTGCGTTACATTCACATCTTTTTGCATAAAACTGAAGGTTGTTAGCTTCAAGGCTTAGTGAATTTTTCTCGATCGAAAGTGTATGAAAATCGTAGGTATTCGAATAATTTCTATGGGTTTACAATATTCAACTTGTCGAAGCGTTTTTGTAAAATTCAGATATTATTATACAGGGTGCGCTAGAACTCGCGCCCCAGAGAAAAATGTCATATAAGGTAAGATACCAGAAACATGGAAAAAATGTTAAAAAAAACTTTATCTATAAACATTTCGAAGTTATGAGGGTTTAAAGTTTGCACTTTGACTATTTATTTCTGTTGGAAAAATAATTTTCCAGTCTTTTTTGCTATAGGCTATTAAAAGAGGAAATAAGGAAGCTGTATCCTAAATTGTATCTCTGTTCAATGTTATTTGTGGCTTTTATTGGCAAAATTTTTGTCCCTTTACTAAATAATTGTAAAAAAACATATACAAGATCATCAGTATCATTCAATAGATATAAAAAAATTTCAAATGTCAAAAAATAAATGTCAAATTTTTTTGACAGATAGAATTTTTTAAACATTTTTTCATGTTCCTGGTATCTTACTTTACTTGAAAATTTTCTCTGAGGCGCGAGTTGTGGCGCACCCTGTATTTATGTAATTGTTCCATTAGATTACATATTTCATTTTGTTTCATTGCTTGAATTGATGGGAATTTAATGTTTATGATGAACCTACAAAGGTTGCATGTACCTAATATTGCTTTCAATCATTTATTATTCAAGTTCACTTAGTTGAAATCGATGCTTATTTAATGGTATTTTAAGAAAAGTTTGTCGAGGAAATAATAAAAATGAAATAAAGACAACAATTTTACCCTAAATAATTTTATTACGAATCCCTATAACACCCCTTTCTTATTAAATCAAAATTGTAGAAAACTTAGTTAGTGATTAGTAAAAAATTTTGTGCAGTTTTGTAATTATTTATTTGTATTTTTTCACCTTCCTTTATTCAATCATAATCTAACATCAAAAATCTTTGGTCTACAGATCTATTTTAATAAAATGCATCAAATTACTGCTTAAATTTTCGAGCTTAATATTATTTTTTTTTAATTTCTGCCTTTCTCTTAAACTGGCTGGATTATAAAAAAACGCAAACTATAACTTCATTAATTTAAAAATATTACTATAGGGGAGAGTCGGGGAATTGGGATCACTTAACTTCTAAAGCTCAAAAATAATAAAAAAAAATATAAATGAAATCAACTTTTATTGCTACATAAACTTTGTTTATTTATATTCTTAGTTGTCAAATTTTTTATAACCTAAGTTTCACTAAAAATATAAACAAAAATAAAAAACATTGTCGTTCCTATTTACCCCATACCCTATGGGGGAAATGGGAACGGTATGGGGTAATGACTTAATTAGTATTTGGTAGCAGTTTGGGCCAATGTGAGCTTTTTACTTTTAACATCTTCGTTTGCGTGCGAAGATTTTCAATTTCGTATTTTGATTTAGTCTTTTGTACGTAATTTCGAGGCATCTGAAACAATTTGTAAAGTGTAAACATTTTTACACAATCAACCAGCAGCACTATGGGTAATTAATAGGGCCAAGATTTTTGAGCGAATTTCAAAATGAATGGTTTAAATGTTTGATGTTACGGCGAAGATATTGTTCCTATAAAAAAAATTCAAACAAAAGTTGTAGTAGGAAATTTAATGTTCTACAAAAAATGTCTCTTGTGATTTTTTTATGCGACCAATATAATCACCATAATTCCAAAATTAAGATTCATAATGAATGATTTAAATTTTTGATAATTACTTCTTTGAAAAAAATTGAATAGCTTATTGTAAGCAATTTTTTGGGGTAGACGCTCAATCTATATAAATAGATGACAAGAAACTGTGCACTTTTCCAAGAAGTATCGTCATATCTTTAAAAATTATGAAGTTATGACTTGGGGCGTTTTTTATAATTATAGAATCTAAATTACATACAGGCTGAAAACAGTAGTATGTAGTTAGTTTAGTTTTGCCTTTGCCTATACATAATCATATTTTTTCTTCAATCCCAATTCCACAAAGTTAATTCGAGTTTGTCTTCAAAGCTCCCAATATTTCAGTCTTCTTTAATTACACTCAATCTAATTCCTATATTTTTAACCTTTGATGGGAGAAACTCAAACTGACTTCTTTGTTCATAATTATGACTGAATTTTTCAGTTTAATGGTTTTTTCAACTCTAAAAAATAAGTTTTTATTAGTAATAGTATATTTAGAAGAATGGCTATTTTAATCATCACATACTCTTAGTATTGCTTCAATTCCTTTTATTCTTCGTCTAAAGTGCTCAAACATTCCTCAATCGACAAAAAGCCCTGTTTTCTCAACGTTGATTTCAGATTATAATCATCATAAACTAAAACAAAAAAGACACCAAGTAAAATCTTGAACGAAAAAAATTCTCTTCACCTGTTTTATGTTTTATGCGTTTGGCGCTGTTAACGTACACTGATAACAATCAGTTTATATCAAAAATAAACATTTTTCAACAATAAATTATTAACCTCCATTTGGATTTGGTCTGAACTTGACAGTTGACAGTGACAGTATATTGACAGCCAAGCAGTATTGCAACTTGCAACAGTTTTTCCATAACTAAAATGGAAAAAACCAAAATAGTTTTTGACAACAATCAAAAATATATTTATGATTTTATATTTCAATGCATACATTGCGTTTTAATAATAAAGTTTATTAACTGATCTACAATAATTTACACTTGCGCACATACAAGGGTGAATATTTGGTTGCATAGACATTTTTGTTGTAAAGCTGTTTATTGATCTTTGTTTGAGTTTTCAAAGTTGATAAATTCGCATACATGTATTGGGCCTTTTTACATAAAAAAAAACTAGAACTCTAAAAAGAATAAAACTATTAGAAATTACAGGGTACGGTATTTTCGTTTACAATAAAGACTCTAACCTATCTTCAGACGCAATCCAAAATACATTCTCACAGATAACTTGGCTTCTGTAGTGTTTGAAATATTCAGACAATTAAATTTAAATCAAAGTAGTTGTTGATATGTCATTCATTAAATTTGACAGTGTCATCAATTCCACATTTTTTCCCCTTGAATTCAAAATATACCTACTCAAACGATGAAGAAACTGAGATAATCTTCAATAAAAATAGTTTAAGGCTATGTCAGATAGTTATGTTTATAATTATAACTTTAAAAAATATTAAACAGTTTATCAATTAACGCATAGTGGTATCTGATAATGTATTTTGAGTTGCGTGTAAAATTCGATTAGGGTCTTTATTATATGTGACTCAGCCTGTATGTATAAGTACAGAGTGATTTTAATAGTTGTGCAGAAATTTTAAGAGATGATAGTACAAATCTAAAGAAGTAAAAAAAATGCAATATAAAAAAAAGTTTGCATTTTTTAAGTACTTAATTCCAAAGTTTACATTTCTAAGTCGGTGACATTTGAGGTACCTAATGAAATTAGAAATGCGGTGACAAAAAAATTGGTGCAAAATTTTTACCTCTAGATATAATTCCTTTCAAATTTTTTTGACGTGAGGAAATATTTATCTGTTTTAGCTACTTTTAAGTGAATTTTTTAACAATGTAATAAATTTTGAAGAACTAACTTTAGAAATCATTTTTGTTTACAATTTTTGTTGTTAAATTTGCCACATTATATTTTTCTGTTAGCAAATGCTTTCTACAGGGTGATTTACAAGAAATAATGAGCCTGACCAAATTTTTTATTTAACCCACATTACAGTTGTCGCAAAATAACTAATAGTGGTAATGGTGGTTGCATCGAGAATTTGGTCAGGCTCATTATTCCTCGTGAATCACCTTGTATATGTTAGAAATTATAAACATTCAAATAAGGCAAGTAGAGTTTGTTTACACCTCGTAAAATTTCTTCACTACTATTAATAGGACCCCTGTATAAATTAATTAATTACTTTTATTCTTCGACACTAACAAAATTTACGGTTTTTCTCCCGTGTAAGGAAGTTTTGACAACTGTTTGGCATTTCTCAATACGAAACGTCAGATTATTTTTAACAGATTTGAAGCAAGTTTAAGCCTTATTGAGTCTAATTCGAAGAATAAAATGTTGTATTGAACTCGTTTGAATGTAAATCGGACGCTTTATTCCACCTCGTGGATGATAAACCATTCGTTACACTCGTGGTTTAATAACCCACTCGGTGAAATAATCCGTTCGATTTAGACTCAAACTCGTAGAATAAATAACTAAATTAAATACGATATAAACCAATTTATAAAAGGTATTGTTTTATTACAATAATTTTTACATAAAAGAGTGTTTATAACAACATCAATGTACCAACTACGTATACAGGGTGTTTCACGTAAAACATTCCAAACTTTTTATTTTAGAATCACCCCGTTTAAGGCAATTGAAATATAACGATTTGAAAACAAGTTTGTAACAAAATACGACTTATTATGTTATTGTAAAATAGTTAGCAATCTTATTATGAGAGAGTTGCCAATCTTAAAACAAAAATCACAGCCAACTCTAACATTACAAGAAAACTAGAAAATACAATCCATTTACTACAAACTAACATTTATTATTTTGATGGTAGAAATTTGTCTTATACAAAAATAACCCAAAATTTATTTTTGTAAGAATACAGAGTGTTTCAATAATTTGTAAGTGAGATAAGTACTAATTAATAATTGGGTGAGTTAGCGAATTGTATACAGCGTGATTATGATGAAAGTGTGACGCGTGTAAAACGCTATTATTGGTTCAAGTAGAATAAATAGAAAACAAGTGTTTATAATAAGTTTTACACCACCCACGCTATCCTCCCCACCCTCTCGCAGGTGGTGGTGGTGGTCGTGGCAGGCATGGAGAACCCCCCGACGCCCCCGATGACGCTGACCCCAACGCCAGCCCCCTGGGGATCGGGAGGAGGCGCCGATCAGTCAGGATCGTATTTACAGTCAATCCTCAATAGCATAAAAACGGCCAGAAAAGTAACAACTGCTAATAGTAACTCCACCGAAGCTAAGACAAGAAGATCGTTTTCTTCTTCAAATTCAAAATTAACTTCGTTAATGCAGATATTGTCTTGGTAGCAGGTGAGGATTTTTGTCGATTTGAGCATGAGGATGGCAAGGAAGGAGCAAGCGGTGGCCCACAGAATCGTCAAAGGGATGGCGATTTTGACAGAAGGGCCGAGGAAGCGGAAGTGCGAGCCGGGCATGCACGACGAGGAGCGGTAGCCGCTGAAGCCCTTGGTGGTGTGGATACTAGCAGCTAGAACAACAATAATAATAAATAAATGATAAGTTAAAAACATGTGGAACATAAAAAAGGTCAAAATAGTACAGTGCCGGACAATAAATTTGGTCACCATAAATGTTCAAATGATCTAACATCCCTCTATTTTTGCTTGAATTTTATGGTTTTATGTTTAGACTTAGGTACCAGACTAGTTTAAGGCCCGAAACGTTAATTGCTTCTATTAGACCGTAAAATTTAAGCAAATTAAAGCAGGCTATATGTGAACTAACTTCACCTTTTAAGTCTTGTCATAAAATGTCAAATTGTTAAATTTGTCTACGTGACATCCCCTCTATTAAAGTATGTAAGTAACTGCAAGCATATTGATGACAGTTTAATGCCTAACCATGGTGACAGTATTATGACAATAAAAAATTCTGCACATCAATTATATTGATAATTTTTTTAAAGTGACAGATCAAATGATGGATCAAATTTATTGTCCGGCACTGTACCAATAATCATTTCCGCATTTGTAGTTGTAGGTAGGTACCAAACATTTTAAAAGTAAGTAAATCTTGAACTTTTAAAATTAAATTTAATTTAATTATTGAAATTCAATAAGCAGAGTCCTTTTAAAAACTTGTAATATTGTTAATAAATGTTTCAATAGTAAAGAAATTCATAATAACATAAATAACACCTTTATTTAGCATTTTAAGCAATTTATGTTTGTAATTTATTAATATTACTTAATGAATTTCGTGTTTATTTTATATTTTTTAAGTATTTTGTTTATTATTCATTTGTAACTGTAACATGTTGTTTCTAATTATATTATATCATTTTTATTAAATAAAATTTATGTCCTGCTTTTCATTTTTGTATGTTGTGTTGGAAATAATGTTGTTTTAGTAAGGAAAGTATTGTAATCGGCTGAAATTTAACCTACCCAGATTTTTACATTTCTGGACGAATTATAGTTTCAAGGCACCAAAAAAGTTGGTTTGGGTCATTGGGTCGTGTGTGTATCTGTGTGTGTGTGTGTCTGTCTGTCTGTAAACAGCATATATCGAGAACGATAAGAGCTAGAAACTTGAAATTTGGTATGTAAGTTACTTGTAGCAAGGGGACGTAGCACGAAACAATTGGTAAAAATCGGTTTCATCGTTTGGCCGCAAAGACCAAAAATCAAAATTATACGGTTAAAGATATTATAAATAAATTCATGGAGATAAAATTATTTAGAATCATGAAATATACCTTGTTAAACAGTAAAATGTGATAAAATAAAAATAATTATGGGTACCGAGCTAAAAAAAAAATTGCACCCCAGACTCGAAACCGCGGCAACAAAGATCTATTTTGTGTGTAATCCGGCACTAACGCAAACGTTCGGTTTGCTACTCCCATTTCCACCGTAAAGATGTTTTCCAAATAAGTTGGATAAGGAAAGTCGTGTGATGTTCACACCAGAGTTTTTGTGATAAGTATTAATAACAGTTCGTATGGCAACACTGAGTACAGTGCCGAACAATAAATTTGGCCCACCACAAATGTCCAAATAACACAATCCGTCTATTTTTGCTTCAATTTTATGGGTTCGAGTTTTGACTTTGACTTACCAGACTAGTTTATGATGAATTTAATGAGGGTGGTTGTAAAGCTATTGTTACCAAAGTGACGAGCTGGCCGTTGAAACAAACTCAAAAAAACAAACCTTCACAATTGAAGGGTAAAGAAATTTTACTTTACCGCTAAAGGACCAAAAAGTTAATTGCTTGCAAATTTATTGTCTTGCATTGTACCAATGATCATTTCCGCAACTGGAGTTGTAGGTACAGTGATGGACAGTGAATTTCGTCCACCCAATTTCCCTGACAGATTAAAAGTGTAAATTATTCTTTAGGTTTTTCTTAACCTTATTTTAGAATTTTGATTAACGTTCTTCTTGCTACTTTTTACCTTTGTCCTTTGAAATGGTAGTCCTTGGGTATGCCCAAAAGTATAGAGGCACATCTTTGAGGCATACCTTCTTATACCAGAGAGATAGTTTTTATTTTATTAAACGCACTTACTGCTGGCATGTTCGTATTTGATTAAATTTCACAATACGTATTTGAATGTTAGTTATAGTCGTCACCAGGAATATTTGGGATTGACGTATGCAAAGCTTTATTGAGGGTTAAGCAGCTTTGTGGTCGACCGTAATAATTTTTCACTGCGTGTGGTACTACCCAGAAGATGTAGAAAAGAGCCGTATTCAGGAATTTTTATGGTGGGCTTTTAATTTATTACAGGCAAACATTTGGGAATTAATATATTAATTTAATATTAAAGTCATAATGCAGATTTGTAAAAAAACAATCTCAAAATATAACTGAATATTAAAATTAATTTAATTTTTTTTTGATGAAAGCCCAAAAACAAATTTCTGTTACGGACCATCTCTTCCTACAAACCTTTGAAACGTGCCTGTCTTAAGAAATGCAAATTTGTTTATGGCATCTCTACCGCAAGGCCCATGAACCACCTTGGGGGGTAAGCGGCTTATTCTATAATGAGTCTCAAATATTGTTGGTGACGACTATATCATGACAATAAAGCACAGACTACAGTGAATTTTTGTGAAGTCACAGAAATTGGGTGGACGAAATTCACTGTCTATCACTGTACCAAACAATTTAAAAGTAACTAAATCTTGAACTTTTAAAATTAAATTCAAATTTAATTATTGAGATTCAATAAGCAGTCCTTTTAAAAACTTGTAATATTGTTAATAAATGTCTCAATAATAAAGAAATTCATAATAACATAAATAACATTTTTGTTTAGCATTTTAAGCAATTTATGTTATTAAGTTATTAATATTACTTCATGAATTTCGTGTTTATCTTATATTTTTAATGTATTTTGTTAATTATTTGTCTTTGTTTATAATTATATTATTCTTATTAAATAAAATTTATGTCCTGTTTTTCATTTTTGTATATAGTGTTGTAAATGTTTTTTTTTGCCGGGTGAAATAATAGTACCTAATATTTAATAGTCATAATTTTGTTATAATGTTGGCAAAATTGGTTTAACTGGTACATAATAGCAAAGTTTGCAGTGCAAGCAAACTCTACTTTCAGTGCATTATTAGCTCCAACTTTGGATGATACAATTATGTTAGAAGTTTGGCCATTTGTTGGCTTATGTTCGCTTAGCGAATATTACATTATTTATGGATTGGACAAGAAATCAATGAAATTACCAATTAGAAACGCTGAAAGCTCGACTTATGAATTAATAAATACCTAGGAGAAATGATAAAATATGAAAAGGTTTTACACATGACCCGACCTAAAATATTGAACCTAGAAATAGACCGAATACACCCGCAGCATTTTAATCTCCCACTTGAGCAAATTTCATATTTCCATACGGGTTCTATATTCCAGCAAGACATAACCAATTACTCCTTGATTCATTTTAAATTTATACGACACGAACTTTCCCAACTTCGGGATTAAGCGCAAATAAACGACTGGGATTTTAAACAAATTAGTAGTTCGGACTTTTATCCGTTGATTCGATTAAGTCGAGGTCGAAAGTCGTGTGAATTACAAATCGGAACGGACGGGAAAATAAACCAGAAAAAGGGAAGATAGCAGCGAGAGGCCTTATTTCATTATAATAAGAACATTAGAGAGTGGTCATAAATTGGTGGAGATAGGGAGAAATTGCGCAGGTTGCTGGGGGACGAAAAGTAGGATTTATTGGACTAAAAAGATTTTTTTTCGAAATATGCACTGCCGTGGCGCGAACCATGTAATTTCACAAAATATTTGCTTGTGTCAATGTTTATGTATCCTATTTTTATTATTTATTTAATCACTAGTAATATGTCGATTTCTAAATTTTTGGAGGTTGGGAAATATGTCGTTGCACCTCTTGGTCGGGAAATGATTTATGTAAGATGACCAAGGTTACAAACCCACCAAATATGAGAAACAACATTTGTTTGAATGTGAAAAAAAAATGATAAGACAAAATAAATATTGAAGAAAATTTCACTGGTCAACAGTTTTGAACAAATTTCCGGTAACATTGATAAACTACCTTCCACGTTTATGATTTTTCACTCTGATTTCGAAAATTTTCACCAAAATGTCTCATCACGTATCATTCCTATGTTACTAACTTCGTTCTGACACCCATATTAAAGCAAACGAGTACTGAAAATAAAACTAAACTAAACTATTTAATTTATTTAATTATAAGCATACAATATTTTAATAAACTTTATAAACTTTATACTTTATAAACTTTGTAAACATTAAAAAAGTCATATATTACGATAAAAGAGTGAAAGGTCAACATTTTCTTTTGTATTATTAATTGTCATCAATGTTACCGAACCCTTGTTGACCTGTGTTTTTAGCAAAAATCAGTTCAAATGTAAATTAAAAACAATTATGTATGTTGTAGGTACTAGAAAAAAATTGTGGTGTATTATACATATTTCAATATTTTTTTAATTCTCACCTTTATTTGTTACAGAATTTGTATTACGTATTTCCCTCTTCCTTTTAATTATTTTTATAAGTCTGGTTTTTTTGTTCATCCCAAATATCAAGTGTAGTGTAATTTGGAAGTAAAGGGATTGTCAAATTTAATTTTAACTTAAATTTAAATATCTAAAATTTCGAGAAATTTGATTTTTCAAGTTCATTCTAAAAACCTTCAATTTTTCGAAAACATTGTGGGATCTGCTGAAATCTTTATTAATCGTACTAAAAATCTGGCGTAATTGCAAAATTTAAAATTTTAAAATCAATAATACAGCGTGCGCCAGAATTCGCGCCCCAGAGAAAAATGCCATATAAAATAAGACTCCATCAACATGGAAAAAATGTTTAAAAAATTCTATCTGTTGAATTTTTTTTGCCAATAACAGCCACAAATAACATTAAACAGAGTTACAATTTAGGATACAGCTTCCTTGTTTTTTCTTCTATTAGCCTGTGGCAAAAAAACTTATTAAAAATTATTTTTCCAAGAGAAATAAATAAAGTCAAAATGCAAAATTTAACTTCGAAATATTTATAGATAGAATTTTTTTAACATTTTTTTTATGTTGCTGGTATCTTACCTTACATGGCATTTTTCTCTGAGGCACGAGTTCTGGCGTATCCTGTATTTAACTATAAATAAGTTTTTGTGTCTGTATAAGATAAATTAGGATATTCTGAGCATTTTTTTAGTTTTGAAAATACGTAATTGCATCAGAAAAATTAAATAAGTATCACAAGTATAAAGTAAGTGGTAAACTTTAGAAAATTAGATAAAATTAAAATAAAATCATAAAATAATATGTGAAAACTTTGCTTGTAAAGTAAATTCTTGTTTACGTAATAGCTTTTCAATTGGCTATTATTTTCAGATTTGGTTTCAATTAGACTGTGCATGGATTTAGCTTTAAAAGGTTTTTAGAGAAAAATTATGTACTATAAAATTTGATCAAAATTTAAATTAAGCAGCTTTTAGCTTATTGCTGAGAAAAACGTGTGTTTTTAATTTTTTTTCACATTGCCAATATTTATTTAACTGCAGAATTTCACGTTTCCCCTCTTGAATATTGTGACAAAAAAGTCTGTTGGCAACACTAAATTATTGGTAATCCTTCTAATTTGTTATATCAGAATGTTTCATGTGACGGCTAAATCTGCAGTCACCCGTCGCAAATCCTAAAAAGTTTGACGTTTGAATTTGAAATTCAAGATTGCCAAACTAAAATTTTAAATTTGACACCAACAGTCAGCCGACATTTCGGTGTACTGTATTGATTTTAGTGAAAATGTATAAAATTTACTATTGTATTATTAATTTGATTATTATCTTTACGCATTTGCATTGAAATGTTTGTGCAAAGCTGTCGGGCGTTATTAATCCAACAGTTTGTGAAAAAAAATTCTAATTATTTTTGACACACATTTCGATTCTCCTCTTCACGTCCTCACTAACTTATTTTCCAGTTGAGAGAATTTCATCAAACGACTGCTCGCTGTCTTAATTAAGTTCCAACAAGAATATGTACATCAGCAATTGAATGTTTATAAACCACGAGACACAATAATGAATTTTAAACAAAGATTTTGATCCGTGCATCATCATAAAAAACCTTAATTACAAGCTGTATTTCATATCGCGTCACGAAACAATTAACTTATAAATCTTAATGTTTTGCCAACACTCCATTAAGCGGAGCTATTAATTTAACTAGCAGTTTAATGAGTTCAAAGTTAACAAGACTTCGAACAGAGGAAAAGTTTGTTTATGTTGTTATTTAAGATCGTGATTTAGGCCGAAAAGATACAATTAGAAATTCAAGGAGATTTGAATTTCAATAGGTGACATCAGTGGGAGCTTTGTATTTATTTGTTGCCATCGAAAAATGTATACTTTGTAAGAAGACTGGGCTTTATTTTGTAGAAGCGAACGTGACTTTTTTGTGGAAAAATTCAATTGTTTAGTAAATGTACTGAGAGACTTTTTAGAAATGCGCCACACCGATGTGGTTGTATAAAAAAATGCTAAAATTGGGAACAGAAAAATTAAATCAAATAAATAAAAAAACAAGATTTTAGTTTTTTTTAGGATTTGAAAATTTGTTATTTTACCTTTTTAAGAACCCAACTTTAGATCTTATTTTTTAAATAATTTAAAAGTTCAAATTTTATTTAATTATACAGGGTGTAACAAAAGGATGAAAGAGTAACCTGAGATTTTTCCAGGTCATAATAAAGCGATTGATTTAACTCAACTTACCTCTAAACTAAGTTGCACCCTTTAAAAGTTAGAGGACGCCCATGAAATTGTGATTTTTTTGTTTAAATTAATAATTAATTACATTATTGTTAACTAACACAAACATACATAAAGACACTAAAACCTAAAAAAAAATTAATACAATTTTAAAACAATAATAAATGGCCAACGTCCAAAATTTTAACACATCTACTTAAATTATTTTTTTACTCTAAAATCAAAGCAGTGTTTTTTTTTATAAAATACAAAAATTGTTTAAAAACAACGTATCTTGCGAATAAAAGAAGAATAAAAGAAGAATTACTCCACTCGGATTACGTATAACAAAAATATGGCTTAAAATGTGTTAAGTTGTTAATAAGTAAGTCTTTTACAATAAAAATTAAATAAAAGAAATAGAAATATTAAACTCTCTGTACCAAATTTTATAAAAATCGATTAATCCATTAAAAAGTTATTAATGAAAAACAAAAATAATTTTTAAAATTTAACACCTTCTAACTTTTAAACGGTGCAACTTGGTATAAAGGTAATTTGGGTTAAATTGCTTTATTTTGATTTAGGGATTTTTAAGTTATTCTTTTTCCCCATCTTTGTTACAATTTTTATTTAAAAACCTACATTATTCATACGAGTAAAATTTTACAATCTAATTTTAAGATCGTTAAATAGAGTTCGGAAAAAACGTTGAAAGATTTTGTGGGGTTACTCTACTGATTAAAATAAGTTTCTATAAACCTATATCGAGAAATGCTTCCTATAAAACTCAAAATATTACATAATTATTATTTACAGTTTTTTCAGAGGCTACCCAAAAATTGTCAGTTTTTTTTAAAACAGAATATTTTTCAAAATTTTGATTGTTTTATTAAGATATTGTAGATACTTTGAAAAGATTCAAGAATTCGATATGACGTTATTATTTCTAAACATTTTGTTTTGAAGGTTTTCAGGAACCGTACTTTTCAGTTTAAGATTTCGAAATGTTATCTTAAGATTTTAGCTTTTTATTAAGATCGTTTCACAAACTGTTTAATTCAATAATCGAATGCAATTAATTGATCCTTTCACAGTCGCAACGAGTAAAACATTTTATCAGTCACGAGAATTAATTGAAATGTCAATAAAACGGCTTTTATTTGGCTTTGATTAAAATTGAATTTAACATTACTTTCATAGAAAATAGAAGAATTTTTTAATTAAATTTACTGATGTGTAGTACAAATTATTTTTCATACAGTTTTCGCTTGCAGCAGCATTAAATCATTAACTCTTCCATTTCGAGCTTCTCCCTCTCTATTGAATTATGTTTACCGTGAAAAAAAAAGTAAAAGCAGAAGATTTTTTTCATTTTCTTTCGCTTACTCGTTTCAAAAGCTCGCTTTTGTTCGTTTCTAAAGATAACAATCTTTCGTTTGTTTCTCACAAAAGACTTCGATAAATTATTGAAAAAAGCAAGGTTTACCTACCTGCAGCTAGTATCGTCGCTCCTCCTGCGGGAATCCCCAATCCCAGATTCATCTTCCCTTTCTCTTCAATAAAAGCTACAGTTCCTATGACTAAAAACGAGATGCCACAGACGATCTACAAACGACAGGTTGTTAATTAGAGAGTCGGGGCTTGGAAAAATATTTGCATGTTTAATTACATCGGGGTGAATAAATAATCCTCTTGTGTTTAAGGGATTGTGGCCAGAAAAAAAATCGGTTTTTGTGTTCATTTTGAAGAGAAAAATTGAAATTATTTTTAGTTTTAGGTCGTAAATAAAGACATAAATAAACAGCTTTTGATATAATAATAATAGGTAGATGCTCAAGAGTTGATAAAATGTCATGTCGTAAAAACGTCAATATTGCGCTCAAAGTCGTGATTGTGGAAAAATATTTGAACGGAACAAGTGTTTTAATTACGATTTCTGCAAATTACAATTACAATTTAATTGATAATTCATTTGGTTTATTTTGTTACGATTAGAAATATTTTTTTAAGAAATGAAGTTTGCAGATAAACTCGTATACGCAGGATTTTTCAGCATTTGTGCATTTGTTGTTCTATGGTATTCGTTTCGTAAAGTTTTTTTTTTAATTAAAACATGTTTTAGCTTAATAAATTTTGGTCAATAAGAAAAAAAAACTGTTTGTTCTCACATTAGTGGTAATTACGTGAATGCAAAATGATTATTATTAGCTCTTGTAGTCGGACAAATATATTAAAAATATGTCCAACCAATCGAATTCAAGATTATGCAAAAACCCATCCGATTAGCTATAAAAATTAAGTTCAAATTTGCTTTGAAAAAGAGTAAAAAATAATGAATTTAAATTGATTTTTCCAAGAAAAGATAAGGGACAATTTCCTCAATTTTTTTCTCGGTGGGCTTAAAAAAACGCATATTAAAATTTTCATATGTCTTTAAAAAATAATAAACTTAATTTTGTTTGCTCAATTAATTTTGAACATATTTTTTTCCAGATTAGTACCGAAAAATGATCGGGCAAATCCTCTCGAATTCACAAAACTTATGCACTTTTAGGTCTGTTTTCTCAATAAAACTCTACTCCTTTGTAGAATTGTGATTGAATTCTTGTTTTTTACTTTCACTCAATCTCTTTTTGTTCTCTACTTTTAGTGCTTTTAAATTTTCCAACAGGAAAAAAAAACAATTACAATTGTGCGACAAAGATTGTTAAATAACGTTTTACACGTATGAAAGCGTTCAAGCATATCCGTTTTAGTAAGGATATACAGGGTGTTTACGGTCTTGAGGTTGAAATTTAAGTGAGATGATATTTACGGTAGAAGAAAACTAATAAGTACGCTATATAAAACAAAAATTTACATTGTGAAAGGAAATAATTCATTTTATATTATTTGTTTGAAAACTGCTGCTTCGGCTGCAACAATGGCCATTAGTATCATTACGTTGTGTTTCACTGTAAATCATAATCACGACAACCAATTTATTATTTAATATTTTTTGCCGTCCATGTTCATAAATGTGGAAAAAAATTAAGAAAAACGAATCAAAACTATTGGAAACCAGTTTACTAGAAGAGATTAAACAGAAGATCATCGAATTTTGACAAAAACTAAAGCAAAAGCAAATCAAATGATGACAGTGTCAAAACTATGAAGTGCCTTCTCTCTTTCATTATCATGGATACGATTTTTTTATTTGTTACAACAATACAATTTTATCTGAACAAGGAAATAATTCCAGTGACCCTCAAACCGTGTACCAATATTTTGGAGTTAAATAACTTTCGTAATAATAACAATTGTGTGAGTTTTTTTCTCGTTGACAGTGTTTCTGTACTCTTTTATTACTAGGTCAATTTTCAACTCCAAGATCGTAAACACCCAGTATATACAGACTGTTCCATCTGAACCCCACATTAAAAGTATTGGTAGTTCTAATAATCGTATTTATTTGAAAATTGGTACATAGCCATAATCCCATTAGGTCCTCCGAAATGAAAATATTTTTAAGCTGGCGGCACTTTCGGGTATACTGGAAGTCGGTCTCAACTTTCTTATTTTAAATGGAAAGCTATATTTTTCACTGCGTTTTTGGATTAATCGGGTTATTTTAAGGGAGCTTTCATCAGCTTTCCCTATACCTAAATTTAGCCGTTTTTGAAATATTTGAAGTTTTACAATAATTTTTGGATCTACACCTTTCACTTCAAAAATCGGTAACTCTGCCATTTTTAAAATTTTGAATTTGCTTTTTTTGAGTTTGAAAGAGAAAGTTTAGATCTTGCTTCTGGTGTTTTCAAATTGTGAAAAAAATAACAAACCCCAAAATTTTAAGGCTACATATATGTTCTTATATGTCATAAGGTTTCTTATATATTCTGCTCATAATTTTGATTCACTCTCCATAAATACAAAATAAATTCATTAAAACTAAGTTTGAGTAGCTTTAATTTATAATATTTGGGCACTATTTATCAAATAATAATTTACTGTCCACGTTTATTGAGAAACAATTTTGACATTTTTTATTTCCATAGCAAACTATGCTAAAACGGGTGTGACTAGTACATGATAGATTTTTGGAAGTCTTAACAAAAAGTCACCATATCTTGAAAATTATTAAATTTAGATCTTGGGAATGTTAATACAGATCGATGCAGAATCAAATTCTTTTCTATTTAGTGAAATAAAAATTGGAGTAATTTATTTCGGAAAATTGAGTTATGGCTATTTGAATTATTACAAAAGTAACCTTAAAATTTTGGAGTTTGTTAATATTTTTTTCAAAATTTGAAAACACCTAAACGAAAATCTAAGTTTTCTTTTTCAAACACCAAAAAAACGAATTCAAAATTTTAAAAAGTGGCAGAGTTACCGATTTTTAAAGTGGAAGGTGCAGATCCAAAATGTTTTAAAAAACTCCAAATATTTCAAAAACGGCTAAATTTAGAGATAGAGAAAGC
This sequence comes from Tribolium madens, assembly GCF_015345945.1. Classification (NCBI taxonomy): domain Eukaryota; kingdom Metazoa; phylum Arthropoda; class Insecta; order Coleoptera; family Tenebrionidae; genus Tribolium; species Tribolium madens. Next base: position 3,076,608 of record NW_025401050.1, on the reverse strand, counting down.
TGATGAAAACTCCCTTAAAATATCTCGATTAATCCAAAAACGCAGTAAAATATACGAGTGCCAGAACTCGCGCCCCAGAGAAAATTTTCAAGTAAGGTAAGATACCAGGAACATGAAAAAAATGTTTGAAAAATCCTATCTGTCAAAATTTTTTTTAGTTTTTGACATTTGACATTTTTTATATCTATTTAAGGATACTGATGATCTTCGATCTTGTCTATGTTTTTGTACAATTATTTAGTAAAGGGACAAAAATTTTGGCACTAAAAGCCACAAATAACATTGAACAGAGTTACAATTTAGAATACAGCTTCCTTGTTTCCTCTTTTAATAGCCTATAGCAAAAAAACTTGGAAAAATATTTTTCCAACAGAAATAAATAGAGTCAAAGTGCAAACTTTAAACCCTCATAACTACGAAATTTTTATAGATAACATTTTTTTAACATTTTTTTCGTTCCTGGTATCTTATCTTATATGGCATTTTTCTCTGGGGCGCACCCTGTATGGCTTTCCATTTAAAATAAGAAAGTTGAGACTGACTTGCGGTATAACCGGAAGTGCCACCATCTTGAAAATATTTTCATTTAGCAGGACTTATGGCTATGTAGCAATTTGCAAATAGGTAAATACGATTATTCGAACTCCCAATAGTTGTAATGTGGGGTTTAGACGAAACATCCTGTATTATGTTATTATATACAAGAAAGTTACTAAATACATAATATGACAAAATCTTGAATAACTTTAAAATGTTTTTGATGACATTTTTATACTTGTGTTGATTTAAAAAAAAAACACAATATTTGCAGTTATTTCTTAAGGTTAATGTCAGGACTTTGAAATGAGAACAATTTACAATGATTTTGATCTAACTGTAATTTTATATACATCCAACAACCAAACCGTTGTTGTTTGTTATATTTTTACTTTGATTCAATAAAATCTAAAAAACACTCAATTTTGCCGTTTCTCCTTTATATTTTCCCTCAAATCCCACAACATAAAATACACCCAACCTGTAATACTCTTAAGCGAAAAACCATCGCAAACGGATAATATTCTAAGGACGAACGTGTGTCTGGCGTTTTATCTGCTTCTGAAGGAGCGACCGATTCCTTCAATCTTGAAAGTCCCACCTGAAACAAATCAGAATTTAATAAAAAAAACATAAATTAGTCTTGAAGCAAAAACGCAATTAACAGCAACCCTCCTGAATTAATTCAATTGCCGTTTTTTTAAATCTAATACTGGGAGAAAAATTAGCAGAGTTGAAAGGTTTTCAGTGTTGGGGCGGATTGCTTCCTTCGAGGATTGTTTTTTTTTCCACAATCATCTCAGCGTCAGCGGAATATTAAATTCGGGTCAATGTTTGTTAAATGGAGGAAGATTAGTTTGTCACTTTTGGCTTTCCATCGATTGAAATTTCAACAAAAACTTTACAACTAGAGAAAGCTGAATTTTCCGAGTGTGTAAAGTGTTGATTAAGTTATGGAAAGTCGTACTTTACGTACAAGTTTTTGTAAGATTCCTCCAACAAATTTGATTCATCTCTGATTTTCGTAATGTCAGCAGTAAACTTTGAAGATAAAATTAAGCCATCCATGTTATAATGGGCAATCTGCTCTTCGTGTAATTGTATTTTCTGCAAACGATATTATTTGAGTCTGCGTTTTCTGTCCTAATTTTGTAATTTTGTAGTTGTTTTCTCGTAAAATGGAACTTAAGAAACGATTATCTTTTCTGTCGCAGAAATATAAATTAAACGTCAAAATGGCTTTTGTTGTTTCGAACATTTTCACAATTTCAAACAATTAAAAATATTCTTATGAGTGACAAAATGTATTTTATTGGATCATAAGACATTCCCGTTTCTTGTCCATTGGCCCCCAAAATGATAAAAGCAAACGGAAATAAAGCACAAAACAACTAAATTAGAAACCGTTCTCTTGTTCGAAAAGATACATTTCCGATACGTCGTTGAAGCTTTGTTTTCCAGCTTCTTTCAAGTATGTCATTTACTTTTATCTCTCTTCGATTTTTAATTCAGTTTTATTGTGCTTTCAGTGTGTCAAAACTGAGATTTCAATCAAATAGACTGGAAATTTTCAATTATTTGTAGGCTTTGGCCGGATGTGTTTTAATAATGAAAATTTTCTATTGTTTTGCTTTTCAATGTGAAAAATATTAAAGCGAGGTTTCATATGTTTACAAACGCTTCGCAGGTCAAAATTTCAATCAAAATCGATATTGTTGAATTTTTATAATAATTAGTCGAAGAATATTTAAAGTATTGTTAATTTATATGATTGTTAAGAGTTTTTTAAGATTAAATAGTTTTGGTTCTAAAAGAAATATATCTTTCCACTGAAAATTTACATGTTATGTAATTAAAAATAGCTATTTGTATTACAAGAGAGGAAAGTTTAAGGTGGAAAATAATTGATGACTTTTCTTTCTAAAATTGAGTTGGACAAACTTCTGTTAGGGTCGTAGGAAACATGTTTAATTTTTTTCAAGCAAATTATATATTCCACCCTTTTTGTTTATTATTCATCGATTTGAAAAGTAAATTTCCAAATACATATTCGAGCCTAGAGCAATCGTTTTTGTCCAAATAAACCACTCAAAGCATCAAAAATCTGATTAAACCTCCTATTCTCATGTTCGTATATCTCCTATCAAATTTATTCAATACAAAGAATTAGATTAGTTTTGTTAGAAAATCCTTTTTGGATATCTCATGCATGTTTAATAAGAACTGTTATGGACTTGTTTCGAATATTTTATAAAGACATGGAAAATCTATTTACCAACGACTAACAAGATGCTTTTATGACAGGTGATAAAATATTGTCACAAAAGCGTTCAAAATTTACAAAATATGGGGTAAGTAAGAAAATTAAAATAGAAATTCATTAAACTGTTTGGTTTTAAAGCAATAAAGAGTCGTGTTTTGACAACTGGATTGACAAACTCTTGATTTGTCTTTTGGGATGTCTTGAAATTTGCTGTTGTTGCCTTTTCGCCTCTTTGTAAATAATGAAATAAAATCTGTTTTCGCTTTTGTCGTATTACTTTGTTTTGTTTAATGGTTAACCAGATTTTTAACTTGATCTAATTTTAATTGTAACATAACACGAATAATAAGAGTCGGTTCCACAATTAGAATCTTTAGTGTCAAAATTTAATTAGTGCACCTTCAAAGTGGCACTCTAATGAAGTGTCTGGGCACCGCAACACGAAACTGATCGATACCTCTTTGAACAATTCTTGTAAACAGGGTTTACAAATTCGCAAACTTCACCCCAAATTAAACAAAAACCGAGTAATTTATTAAATAATAAACCACCTGTCCAGTACTGTATTTCTTACGAATGCAGCACGGAAGGAAATTAATTATTATTTCTCTCAATTCCACATACTCTGTGATCTAATTAGGAGATAGCACAACCGTGACCCTCCCTAGAATCATCTAATCAACTGATAGTCAACAATTAGCAAAGAACATTTCTACTGAAATAGTAATACGATAAATGGAATTAAGTTTACGTTGCAAACTGTTATTCATACTTCCTAAATGTTAAAAAGCGACTCATTTAATTAGTTAAGATTAAACTTAATACTTAAGGAGTTCAAAAATTTACTATTATTTTTGTTCTTTTTTTGGAGTAGTTGCAAAATCTTAAAAACGAAGGTTGTTGAAGTTCTTTATTTGTATACAATGTTCCGCAAAGTACATTTTTTTAAATACATATTTTTATATTAAAAACAGTTTTGCACATACTTATAATATGTATAAACAACGTTTTTTTCAATATTTTATTTAATTATTTAAAATACTTCAACATTTAGTTGACATATTTTGTCAGTGTGTGAAATGCTGGAAATTTAACGCGCAAAAAAATGGCGTATTTCGCGTATTGATTTCGTTGTGTGAAGTTCAATTTCACACATGATTGCCACTGCTACTGTATTGTATCTTATTTTAAAACACAACTTTTTTAAACTGTAAACAAATTTAATTTTGAAATTTTGACCTTTAATTTTAATTCCTGAATTTTCATATTTTTTACCAAGATTTTACTTTTTCTTAGGATTATTAATTATTATAACATAACACTTTTAGGAAATTTTTATAACTTTTTTCTCAA
>NW_025401050.1:3042258-3072005 GCF_015345945.1 Tribolium madens | reverse complement strand
ACAAATATTTTATTGAATCATGACATTTTTATTCTTTTAAAATTTTTTAATCTAAAATTTTAGCAAAATTGTAGGTGTGTTAAATACAGGGTGCGCCAGAACTCGCGCCCCAGAGAAAAATGCCATGTAAGGTAGGATACCAGAAACATGGAAAAAATGTTAAAAGAATTCTATCTATAAAAACATAGAAGTTATGAGAATTTAAATTTTGCACTTTGACTTTATTTATTTCTGTTTTTCTGCTACAGGATAATAGAAGAGGAAACAAGAAAGCTGTATCCTAAAATCTAACTCTGTTTAATGTTATTTATGGCTTTTATGGCCACCTTTACTAAATTATTATGGAAAAACATATACAAGATCATCAGTATCATTAAATAAACATAACAATGTGTCAAAAAATGACACACAAAAATTTCATGTAAGATAAGATACCAGGAACATGGAAAAAATGTTTAAAATATTCTATCTGTCAAAAAATTTTGACATATATTTTTTGACATTTAATATTTTTTATGACTATTTAATGATACTGATGATCTTGTATATGTTTTTTTACAATTATTTATGAACAAAAACATGATTAGCCCGTCACACCAAACTTTTATTTAAAAACACAACGCGTTTCAACCACAAAGTGGTCATCCTCAGGTGAAAATAAAAGTTTTATTTGACCACTTTGTGGTTGAAACGCGTTGTGTTTTTAAATAAAAGTTTAGTGTGACGGGCTAATCGTGTTTTTGTTCATCGTTTCCATACCAAGAAGAAGAAGTACAATTATTTAGTAAAGGTACAAAAATTTTGCCAATAAAAGCCATAAACAACATCGAACAGAATTACAATTTAGGATACAGCTTCTTTGTTTCCTCTTCTAATAGCCTGTAGCAAAAAACTTAAAAAATAATTGTTCCAACAGAAATAAGTTGAGTCAAAGTGCAAGATTTAAACTCTCATAACTTTGAAATTTTTATAGATAAAATTTTTTTAACATTTTTTCCATGTTCCTTATATGGCATTTTTCTCTGGGGCGCGAGTTCTGGCGCACCTGTATATAGTGTGTTGCATCCATCGGAGTTTTTGTGTTTTTTTTTTATATATAATATTCCTGATATCTTACCTTATATGGGGCGCAAGTTCTGGCGCACTCTGTATAATAAGGCAGTTCTGGTTAGGAAGTGACCACTTTACAACCTGAACTGTCAAATGTCATGTTTTTTAAAATTTGATAAATTTTTTATTAGCTTTCTGTTCTTTTTAAGAAGGACGATTGAGAATTAAAAAGGTATGCAAAGCTTGGTGGTCGTTGCTTCATTTAACTCGGCTTAAAAAAACGCCTTGGTGATCCACATGATGTTAAAGACTTGAAATAAAATTCTGTGTTAAAATGTGAACAACTGCCCGACCTCTGAAACCTTGAATAAAGGGTGCTGAAATAACAAAGCTAGTTTCAGAAGTGAATAATTTCAGTTTAACCCACTATAATTTACTGGCTTTAGATTGCCACACGATGGTCTCTATGGAACAGTGAATGTTTTAACCGGTCGACACTTGATGAAATCAGCAGTTATAACTCGCTGTCGAATTTTTTCTGATAATAGAACCCCGAGAAATGGCCGTCAATAAAAGCCGCTATAACTTTTATCATCTCTCATAACGTGTAGCCGTCATTTTTAGAGCTTTTTCTCGGTTTTATTAACATCTCCAGGCTACATGTTCGAATTTGTTGCACTCGACTTGCTTTAATTGAATTTAAATTATTTTCATTGACGAAAAATCTAATTAGTAACGGTTCATTCCGACGATCAATTTATTAAATGATCCTTCTTTTAATTAAACGAGAATCTAATATTTTTACTTTGAAGGGTCGAGGGATATCCATCTTGCTGTCACTGGAGCTTTCTACTATTAACTCTTGTAAATTCTTGACATTTCGAGAAGCAATATCACACCTCGACAAATGGAAAAGGTGCTTTCCACTAAGAAATTTTTCACTGTGTGCATTTTCAACGAGATTTAAAAGTAGCTTGTAGGTATTTTCCGGGAGAACTTTGTAATTATTTACTGTCAAGGGAGATTTAAGAGTTTAGGTTGAAGCGCTATTTTAGCACTGTTTGCACAATTATTTCTATATTATTTGCTAAGAAACTAAGAAGTTTTTTATGGTACAGTTAGAGTTGATTTTTTGTTTTCTTATTAAGGTATTTTCTTAGAGACCAAATCCTTTCACACACCGTTAGTTTACCCGTATTTGGAGTCTTAAATTAGATAAAAAGCTGTTTAGCGAACCGAATTGAATTCCAACTTTTGTATTTTCCTCTTAGTTACTCTATGTGCTGTGTTTCAGTATCGATTTTTCTCGTTTTAAATAACAAAATAAAAAAACTACAATTGACAACACAACAAACAAACTCCATTTGTTACAAGTTTTAACTCCATTCACCTGATGAAACTCTCTCGAAAATCAATAATATTGCGGTTAGTTCAAGCGTAAAATTTAGCTAAACATACATATCTCAAAGCCACGAGCTGAAACTTCAGGTTATTTGTAATATTAATCCATAGAAAACTTTACAAACTAGAGATTGGAGCATCTTGAGAGTTTACAACGACTCGACTTGGAGACTTATTCAGAATCGGAGGAATTAAAAGTTTATTTAAAATAATGCGAGACCAACGAATCAATAATGAACTAAACGCAACAGATAATTGAATTTTGTGTCCAATGCAGGTGTGCAAATTGAAATCGCAATTCAGCTAAATTTAGATTTGGGATAAAAACAGATAAACTTTTTTTTTCGCTTTTGAAAGGAGAGGGCGACAATGATCTTTGAGTATTCAGGAACCAACTTACTGAAATAATGAAGATATTACATATTGATGAGACACGTGGATGCTGAAAACATGGCTCGACTATGAAACATTAGAGTGTAGCGACCTGAAACGAGTTTGTGATGGAGCAATTTTTTGGTTGAGAAATTTGAGAAATGAAACTGATGTTTGTGAGGAGTGGACAGACTTATTTAATAAAAGAGAGGTTGTGACCAGACACTATAAAATAAAAGAGGAATTCGGGCTGAAAAATAAGCTGACAAGGAAATGTTTAGAAAATTGTTTACAAAGACTATTATTAGAGTGGCAAAAAACAAGATTGTATTTTGTAAGTCAAAAATTTTAACTAAATAAATAATTAAAAATCGTAAAGATCTTAAAACACAAACAAAATATCGAGAAAAACGACGTCTTGTTGAAAATGTTGATCTTTAGATAATTTCTACCAATTTTTAAACACGAGAATTTTAAGGGAAAAGTCAAAATTTTGTAGAACAACTCAAAATATTGCAAGTTTAAAAAAAAAAATAAGAAAACAGTAAAGTTTACATTAAGACAATGCATACTAGAGATTTTAACTGAAGATGAAACAATTTTGTTTTTTTCAGCTAAATTTGACAATTGAAGAACAAATCAAAAATGTATAAAAACAAGTTTTTCAAAAAAAAATATGCAAATCCAAAAATGAAATAAATGAAATTTTGAAACTCTAGATTATAACGATAATAAAACATAATTTAATAATATTGAAACTTAAAAAAAATACAAAAAAGAGAATTTTAATTTTGAAACAAATTCAAAAAAAAATTCTTGCACTTTTAGGAAAATGTGAAACTGCAAAATTCCAATATAAAAACCAAAATTAAACACTTAGATCTCGAGATTGGAAATAATAAATTTAAGGTTTTCTAAAAGTTGACTGTCAAATTAATTTTTTTTATAAAACTATAAATTTTGAGAGAAAGGGTCAAAATTTTTTACGAAAGAGATAGAAATCTCAAATTTTTAAGATTAAATTTAAAATTAAAACAAAATGTTATGCTAATTTAAATTTTGAGAAACAAAAAAATTTGAAAAATGGACAACAATCGTAACAGAAAAAAAACGCTTTAGGTAATTACAATTAAAATTGATTTAAGACATATTGAGAAAATTATTTGTTTCTGAACAAGCACTTAATATTTGCAAAAACTGCAATAAAACTCTTGAAAAACTCCGATTACTTCTTTTCTCCTTCCTCGGAATCCAATAAACAAACCTCTAGCAACCAAATGACTAAAGTTTTGTCGATACACAAACTTCTCTCACTACTGTGAACAATTACAACAAATCTAAGTGTCATCATCAAAGTGTCAAATGTCGAAAATGGAACAAAGCCCAATTGACAACCCCAACACTGCTATTTTATCCGAAAGCGAATCTGAATCCCATCCTAAGAAAACCACCCCTCGACGAAGACGCCGTCGCAAAGAAAAATTCATCCCGGATTTTAACATACCAGGTGTTCACAAAATTGTGCTACCGGAACTAACCCAAGAGGCGATTGGATGTGTGGCTGGTGATCAGGTAACAGCGGAAAAACCGTGGATAACTGTCGACAAAGATTTGATTTTGGAACACTTGGAGAATTTTCCTGAAGAATCTGAATTTCTGTTTTTGAAAAATCAAATTTTAGAATTTCCTAAAGATGAGGTACTCATGGGGTATATCCCAGATGAGTCAAGAGAATTTGATGAGTTTTATATTTGTGTAACTGAAGATGCAACTCATGCCGTCAATGAAATTGTTGAAAAATTGGCCAAACTTCAAGAAGAAAGACTGAGGAATGCTATTCATCGAAAAATCAAACGGTGGAAGCCCTTAGGATCGGATAAGGAGATTGAAGAAGGGAGAATTAAGTACAATAGGGCTTTGATTGAGGTTGAAATCGAGTCTAAATACCCAATTCTTCCGTTTAAAGTCCATTTCAGGCTCACCAAAGCTCAGGACTTGAGAGATGGATACATGGAACTTCGCCCTTCTGATGAATCTCAATCAACAATTGTTAAAAAACGAATCGATGCTTTTGTTCAAGTGGCCCCTAACACAGTTTCTAACCAAGCACAGACTATTTGCACGTATCCTAAAAACTCCTATACTCAATACGAGTACGAAATTCCAGAAATGGGGGAAGTACCTTCACTTGGAAATTTTCCTCAAAATTTGGACTCGTTTTGTGACATTTTACGAGTCAATGGATGCATTGATTTGTACTCCAACGACTACGAAAACCTCGTCCTAAACCCAAAAATGACAGTCCGAATCACCGCCGCTGACGCAATTGAGTACTTCTGTTTCATCGATATGAACTTATGTGGAAATAAAATGGTTTCGAGTTTGAGTTGGCACCCCATGTGGTCGGGTTGTATGATCGCTTCTTATGTCGACATAGCCTCCCCTATGTACCTCCAAAATAAAATTAACACAGATGAGGTCCTCAAAGCTGTTCATGACTCAAATCCGGTACTTTTCTGGAGTTTCAACGATGACCTCAAACCAAAACTGATCTTAGAGACCCCTCGCCCCATCTATGCCGTCTCTTGTTGCCCTTACAATGCTAATCTGATTATAGGAGGCTGTGTCAATGGTCAAGTGGTTCTCTGGGACATCACTAACAAACTCAATATGGTCGAAGAAGAGGAAATCCTGACTATTGAACAACAAAAGTATCGCGAATACATGTTTTCACTCATGAATTGGATGAAGAATATTTTTGACATAACTTTGGTTCGACCTACGGCCGTTTCAGACTTGAAATATTCACATAAAGGTTGTGTTACTGCGATTTCGTGGCTGTCACCCTTTCACCACACCTCAAAAACGGGCAAAATTGAGGAAATTGAAAGCGATTCTCTTTCGCTTGAGTTTATTACATCGGGAGAGGATGGTACTGTTATGATTTGGGACCTTCTCAGGAAACCTACAGTAGAACCTGGAGGTTTTAAAGCTGTGAGGAAATTGAGGAGGCTTAAAAAGAAACCAAGTGCTCTTTTGACCATGGAGTCGTCTTTTAAAATCCTTCACCTCAATCTCAAACCGGTCTACAAGATTAATTTGATCAATCCGATGCAAAACAACCGACTTATCGGAATCTCAACGATGTATACAAATTTTTTTCGAACAACTTTCGAGTGTGTTAATAAAGAACATCGAAAAAATATCAAATTAGCTGATCGACAATTTTTTCGTCCTGTAATTAATTTCTACGGAGCTAATTCGCGGAAAACATTTTATGCTGGTACTCTTGAAGGTGATTTTGCACAGGGTGTTTGGGAGGGACAGGAATTTGATTCGGGCGAGGTTGTCAATTTTGAAAATTGTCAATTTGTTAATGTTGGAAAGGTCCATGATGGTCCTGTTGTTTCGATTGACTACTCCCCTTTGAATGACACTGTTTTGACAGTGGGAGGTTCGGTTTTTGCTCTTTGGAGGGAGAGTTTTAAAAATCGGCCCATTTTGTGGCGAAAATCCAAGTCGGTTTACACCGATGGGTCATGGTACAGGTTTGAACAAGCCTCAATTAAGTTGGTGCGAATAGATGGGTATATGGAGGGATGGAGTCTCTTTAATCAAAGTAAAAAACCAATTGAACAAAAATTGATGTCGAACGGTGCTGTCACGATATGTAGTACTCACCCAAGAAAAATCAAATCAAATGTGTTTAGTCTTTGTGACTATCGAGGGTCAATAAGACTCTTTTATAAGCAACATTTGAGTCCTATTATTATTAAAGCAAAAGAAGAATACATGAGTGAATTTTTGACTCGAGAAATTGAAAGGAAGAAGAAATTTCTTGAATGGCAAGACAAATGGAACCAAAGATACCTTATTAAAAAACCAGTCGTTGAAAAAGAACCTGAAATCGTCCCAACTGAAGTCACTGAAACGAAGAAAAAAGAAGAAAAGAAGAAAATTGCCAAAATCAGTCCTGGGCAAAGATATCTTGAACTAGTTCAAGAACAACACCGAGTTAACGAACAACAAAGGATCAAAAGTATCATCCTGATGAAGAAGCAACTCGACACTGAAGACTTATTGAAGAAACGAGAACCGCTCCGTAAGCTTGAAGAAGAAAACGAGGTGAAGAAGCGTAAACAAAAGAAGAAACTTAAAGAATCTGACAAGATCTTTAAAGATACAGTTGCGATGTTGTTTCCAGATGTTGTTAAAGAGAAACCGCCACCGCCCCCTGACCCGTATGAAGATTGCTACAGTGAAGAAAATAAGAAGATCCATTTTGATAATTTTAAGGGGATTTGTGACGAGGCGAAGAATTATGTGGAGGAGAATCCATTCAGTTATGATTTTAGTTGGGGGATGGTTTTGAAGACGGGGAGGGAAAGGAGAAAGAAGTTGGATGAAGGAGGAGAGAGGGAGGAGCATGGGAGGAGATATGCAATAGTTAAGGAGGAGAAGGCCAGGTTGGCGGCGGCGGCGGCGATTGAGGAAGAGGTTGCCAGAAGTATGGTAGAAGAAATCAGTATTGTTTCTAGTATGTCAAATGTGACCAATTTTTGAAATGTATTTTAAAATGTAGTTTGAGAACTTTTTTATAATAAATAATGATTAGATGTATTAAAAAATATTGAAAATGTTTTTGTAATCTTTGTTGTTTCTCAAAATGTTAGGGAACAATGCTACAAAATTTCAGTGGACGGACTTCAAAAAATTATCTAAAAATCTTACATTGTTTCTTAAGAACTTAAGTTTTAATTTTTTCATCAAAGGTATTTCAAGATTGTAGTGTAGTTTTTTCAAGTCGTATACTTGTATTGAAATGTCAAATTTTTTAACTAGTTACTCGTATCTTAAATCTTTATTTTTATCTCAAGATTCTACAATTTTAACTTTAATATTTCAAGATTAAAATATTTCAAGATCTTTTCTTTCTTAGATGCAAAAATTTTTACAGTTCTTTTCTTGAGTTACTCAAATTAATTCTCATGTTTTTATTATTTGTTTGTCAAAGCTTTTATGAAGTTACTCCTCAAAATATAGACACGTTTTTATATTTTTTATCAAGACATTAACATTTTGTTAAATTCCATTTTTTATCGAGATATGATTAAATTTATTAGATATTATTATTTTGTGTAAAGTTTTTACAAGATTTCATATTAATTATATGAAATCCCAAACTTTTGTCTTAGTCCTCAAAATATTACTAATTTTTTGCTTCAAGATTTTAATAAATTTTGCACATTTGGAACGTTTTGTATTCTAACATATTTTCTCAGAATCATGATTTTCAATTTTAAGATTTTGCAATTTTATTAAACACCTTGTTCATTAACGATAAGCTGTCCACATCCTAAAATTTATCCTATTGTTTGAGTTTTAGAACATTTTTGCTTTTTTCATATTTTAAATTACCTACTAAAGTTTCTTTAATATTGATTCTTGATATTTTCACTGCAAAATTTAACAAACCTTAATTCAAAACCTCTTTTTTAACACATTTGCAGAAACTTGGGTACAGTTTTAGTTCAAAACCAATCCAAAATTTATATTTCCATCTATACTCAATACTCATATTTCGTACATCTTATCTCCCTTTACAAGCCACCTGTGTATTACCCTAATAATTCTCCAATACCCTCTCGTATAATTTCCTCTTCCATCTCCTACGACATTTCTATGTAAACCCGCAATAAAATTCCAGAAAAGTAATTACTTAACAAAATTTACAAAAACTTTGGAAAGCTTCAATTTTTCGCTGAAAAATTCCTTTTTTGTTCGTTTCAAAGGTAATACTTACCACTTCAGTCTCTTCCATTTCGCTTGAGTGGATATGTCCTTGATTTATCACACAAAAACACCACTTAAATATTTACAAAGTAATGGAACATGCGAACCGATCGCAATTTAATTTCATTACATGAAAGCTCGCTGTGCTTGCGATGGGAGATGGACGCACACTACAGGTTGGAGCTTTGGTAGGAGAAGAGAAGGATTTGGCAGACGCAATGTTCTCTCGTTTTGCTCCCGGTTTGTTTATCTTTGTCTCGAATCAAAAAAATTGTTAATAAATTCGAAATAAATATTGAAGCGATTTATTAAGTTTGAAGAGGTGCTGACATCGACGAATTTTAAGTTTTATCGATTTCAAAGTTTGTGGCTAGACGCCAAGTTTTAGAGTTGGCTGATTTGAATTTATAGACGTTAAACGTTTAATGCATTATTATGAGGGGGTGTGGACATAAACTACTTCAAAAAATTAAAGGAAAAAAAATTTCTTAAATGCTATAATGCTAAAACATGCCCTCCGGCCTGTGCATTGACTTAACTAAAAAAAGAAATTCCTCACGTTCGTGGGTCAAAAACAAAAACATAAAAATTTAGGTTTTTTTCTCGCGCTATTACTTAGAATTGGGTGATAACCGTAGCACACAAAAAATATTTGCCAAAAGATCTCAAAACTAAAAAACAAAGCTTCAAAATGTTTTTTTTTAATCTAGATACGACCATTTTTCGCTGAGTTACAGCCTGTCAAAAATCAACAAAAAATTTGGGAAAATTTTTTGTTTCTTTAATTTTTTGGAGGAATATATTTGCTGAAAAAAATTGGAATTTTATTGAGACCAAGTATCAAAAAATACTTGCATTTGCAATTTAAAAAATTTGAGAATTTTTCTGTAAAGGTTAATTTTGGGCTAAACAAAAATTCGATTTTTTAGAAACAGGTTTAAAGAAATTCTGGAACACGATTTTATAAATTTAGAAAAAAGGAAAATTTTGAGATTGTACCTTTAAAGTCTTCAGATAAGAATCAAGACATAATAGCAAATAAATTTTATTTTTCTAGGTGAAAAAATTGATTTATTTTTGTACTTTTGAGAGCAATAACAACAATTTTTCATTTGAAATTAGTATTTATTTTAAATTATTTCACTTGCTTTCTGAAACGATTTAATTTAAAAAGTCGTCACTAAAACCTGTTCAAATTTCAAATTTATATTCTCTCATCCGCTTTTATATTTCCATTTCCGACTTACAAAAACCAATAAATATTACACCCAACGAAACCAAAAACTATGATTTATTCATACTCTGAAATACACAGTTCTCTTTCAATTTTACCCCAGCTATTGTAAATCTTACTTAAACTCTATCTTTGCTACAATAACATTGTTACAATTCGGGAAATTGCCTCAAAAGGTATCTTATTCAAACTCACATTTCCGGAAAATTTTGTTCTTTCCAGGTGCGTCTATTATCTTGAATTCAATTTGAAACTTTTTTAATCGCGTGCAAAGTTACAAACTCGTAATGAAGTAATTATTCAAGGGAAAAAAACACGTTTTTCTCATTATTTGAAACATTTATTTCATAAATAATACTTGAAAAACTTAACAAATATCACAAAATTCAGTCACTAAATCTCCTTGATTTGCAAAACCTTGACACTCTGTAAGAGCCAGAAAAGTCCGGACAGGACGAAGAATACCTCACAACCTAACAATACGTCATTATCCACATCCTTGAATTCTAGTTTTTGTAAGGCGGTAACGAGGATCATGCACCGGAAAAGCTCCATAATGCAGGCATATGGGGCATTGTCAAATAACAGTCCAATTGATGTTAATGATGCAATAATATAAATAACAAACGCTAAGACTGTGACGGGGTTGAGGACCAAATGTCGACTAGCTAATTCTTGAAAGCCGTAAACGACGATGCAGAAATGGACGAAGAGGTAGATATTACACCAGAGGGGTAATTTCACGTCGTATTTCTGTCGAGGAACTACCTGGAATGAGGAGAATATTTAGCCAAAATGAAGTTTTAAGCCGGTTTTGAGAGAAAATGAGTCTTTGGAGATTATAAAGAGCCTAATGGCTGAACAAACACTGCGTTGTTTTCAAGGGGTACTTGAATTAGCACGTATATACAAGTGTGTAATTATTTTGAAGGACTTGAAGGATCAGCAAGGTCGGTTGTGAGAAATATTTAATCAGAAATGTGGCTATTTTACTATCATTTTCAACAATTTGTAGGAACATTTTTAATTCTGTATATTGTCAATAGTGAAGATTTTGATTCACAATAACAGGGTTTGTATATTTTGAAACAAAAAAGGTTGTGTATACGATTAAGTTGCATGCATGGAATGATATAGGTAACAGCGTTTTTCAAAAATACGACATTGAGTCAATGGTTATCGTACCTACTTATATTCATCTACATATTGTTATTAGAGATTGATATTGTTTTTTTCAAGATATAAAATTATATTAAATTTTTTTGTGAAGATTTAGTCTTTATTGTTTCAAGACATAAATTTGAAAGTTGCTAAAGGATCTTGAATTTTCTGTACCTAAACATTTGACACCACAATGCTAGAGCTTGAAAAATAAGAATTTTGTAAGATTAATTTTAATTTTAAGTTGTAAAATCTTTACAAAAAATGCAAGATACTTTTAGTTATTTATTATACAAGACAATAAAGAAATTGTTTATCTACGAGTGAAGCGGTTAATTTTGCGAGTGACGAAGTCACGAGTGGACTTTTTTCACGAGTGATAAGCAATCTTTATCATCGTGTATAATATTTCGTTTTATCTTGTACTCACTTACCAGTATTTCTTGGAATATAACCAATAGATAAAAATTACTTTATTTCACTAGACTATAAAAGACTATCTTATCTACTGAAATTAGTTGATAAAATATAAACAGTAGATAAAAATTACTTTATTTCACTAGGCGATAAAATACTACTTTATGTACTGAAATTAGTTGAAAACAACACTCTTTAACACTGAAACATTTTAACACAAAATAAAAAAAATTGCATTTTGGGAAACGTTATTTTATCTTAAAAAAAAACCAAAATAAATCTTAAATATTATGTAAATTGATGACTTAGAAATGCAAAGCTAAAATTTGTCAATTGAAACTTTAATGATTTTAAAGAAATAAGTCTAACTTTTAGTCGCTACATTTAAAAAAAATAAGATCTTACTGTAGATTTTAAATTTTCGAGAAACAGTATTAGATATTTATCATCAATAAATCTTAGCAATTTTCGGAAGTAAACAAACACTTTATTGTAGGTACTGTCCAAATTAAGCATTTCTAATCTTCAAACATTTTCAATTGAAAATTTTTCGAATTCAAGAATTAATTTTCATAAAAATTCGTCAGGGTGTACGTTCACGTTTAATATAACAAATAATAAGTGGATTTGTTTTTTTTTTTTTTGTTTAACTTGTCAATAAAACATGATAACCTACAATATCTCAATTTTTTTCTCCATTTTTTACGATTGACGATAAAATTTTGTATGCAACACGTCAGTAAATTGAACTCGCCTGTTACTCATCTCGCTCGCTTCGCTCGCTGTGCTTATAATTTCAGACTCTTTCGATAAAGTATCACTTTACAGACTTGACACAAAAATAAGTATTTTTTAAAAAACAATATAGATTCAAAAGTGACGGACTAACTCTCGAATGATGATAGAAGACTTTCAGCTAAACAAAAAATTAATTCAAATTTTTTTCTAAGCCATTTTTTTTGAAAAATAAACCAGAACTGTCAATTTCTAAACTATCATGGAATCATCTTAGCTCTTTTGTTTCCGATGTTGCCGGATTTAATTTTTTATTGAATTTGCTAGTTTGTTAAATCACCATAAGACACAATTTGGCACTTTTTTTCAACGAAATTCAAGAAAACATAATCTAAACCGCCAAAAACTATACTCAAAATCAATCTCTGAAGAGCTATCTCTCCTAAAAAAAGGCTCAAATAATTTTTTGTCATGGCAACAGATACTCCGACACTTTTGAATCACCCTGTAGAAGCTTCGATCTTAAAATGCAGAAAACAAATTGAATTTTATACACGACAACGAAATTCCGTTATCCACTTTCTAATTTAATTCACTGTTTCTATAAAAAAGCTATTTTAAGATACAAAGTCTTTAATTATTATTCCAACTTTTGACAATTATGACAAAAAATTTGAGATTCGGGGTTTTTGTGAAAACATCGCCAATATATGCAAAAAACTTAACCACACTTACTTTAAATTTATCCTCATCCACTCCCAACCTTGGCCTCCCAGGCTGCCAACTAGGTCCATAAAAAATCGCAGCCAACTTGTGTTGCCAACAGTTCATCTCTTTGAATCGTTGAAAAACATACGCTGTGTAAAAAGTCTACAAAATCGAGATAAAAACAAAATTACAAGAATCAACCGAAAGTTTACTCACTTGTAAATGTAAAATATTGAAAGACGGCTGATTGAAAACCAATCCATAGACAATCTCTTCGTTTTTCTTCTCTTCGGCAAAAGTTCCAAAGATGCGGTCCCAAATTATTAAAACTCCACCGTAGTTTTTATCCAGACACCAGATATTAGCACCTAACAGAATTATTGTTTCATTTTTTACTCTCATCAAACGATTTAATCTATACCGTGATGCACTCGATGATGTTGCGGCGTGTTGAAAAAAAATTCCAACGGACCCAACGTTCTAACTGTTTTGGTATGTATCCAGAATTGATAAAGCAAATTGAATTGCTGGTGGGTAACGAAATGTGCCGGAGGGATGGCGAAAGCCAGAGGCAAATAAAATATCTACAAAATTAGTTTTACATAAGTTTTTAACCAAATTGTGACTTAATTAAAACAGATGAGGCAGAAGCGAGGCCATCAATCAACTGTCGCGTTCAATTAGGGACAAAAATTCGCAAATCGATCAAATTATAGCCGAGTCTCTATTATCTAGTTATGAATTTCTATTCCTCTGGGTTTAGAATTGAGTCGAAAGATCACTTAAGGATCCAATATCGGAATAACGGCCAATTTAATAATCGTTCGATTGAATTTATGGTACTTACAAAGCCGCACCAGCCTTGGATGAGGCTTTGACGGAGGCCTACAGCTAGGTTGAATTCCTCCGAACTGTGGTGGACCTGGTGTTGGGCCCAGAGGATGTGGATCTCTGAAATTAATTAAGTTAATAGCACTGACCAGATATACAGAGTTGCTCAAAAATATGGATACTGCTAAATATTTTCAGAACGGTTTCGCAGAACACGTTGAAATTTGGGAAACAGTTAAAAGTGTTTAAATTTTATCATCTGAGACCTTTTTTTTTATTTTTTTTTAATGGCACGAAGAGTCAAATTTAATAATTTTTATGAGAGCATTTTTTTTCTGAATTTAGTGATGTAACGTATGCCCACCTTTATTTTTATTAAAAGGTAAAAATAAATAAAAATATAAAAATATACTTCTGGAAAAGTTAGTTTTGAAAATGCTATTATTAACGATGTGTCACTTAGTTTTTGGGATCAATAATTGTCAAATTAGCATAATTAATTAATGCTAGTACGACTCGACTGTTTTTAAAAATTTTCAGTGTCAATGCGAATTGATATAATTAATTAATTAATTGTAATTGTAAATTTGTTTTATTGTTTACGGTTTGCTGATTCATTTTTGTTTGTTTGGGAATAAATAGTACAATTTTGATTTAAAAAATGTAGTAAACAGAAATAGTAAAAAAGGAGAAAACAAATAAAAATGAAAAAAGATGTAGCAAACAACAATTCACTTACAAAAACAAAAATAAAGATAGAGAGTATAAACAATAGAAATTGAAAAAAAATAAAAAATGTAAAGATAAAATACAAGAAGAAAATGTTACACATTTTTAGTTAGAACTATATTAAATATAACAAACAATAAAAATATAAATAAGAAACAAATTATGAACAACACTAAAAAAGAAGACACAAAAAAACAAAATTAAATTAAAATATCTACAGAATTAAAAAACTTATCAAGGTTTCAAAAATTAGAAGACAAATATCGTAAAAAATGCAAATAACAGTAAATTCTGTGTTTAGAATTGAAACTTTTCAAGGAATAAAAAATTTAAATAACCAAAAATCTCCAACTTACAAATATAATATTAGATTATACAGGGTCGGTAAAAAATATGAATACAGCTAAATATTTTCAGAACAGTTTGGCAAAGCACGTTGAAATTTGGGAAACAGTTAGAAGTGTTTCAATTCTATCATCTGAGATTTTTTTAAATTTGCTACCATCATTTATTTTGAAAATACAAAGCTAACTTGATTTTTTTGAATGACACAAAGGGTCAAATTTAATTATTTTTAAAAGTACTTAGTACTTAGTACTAAGTTAGCTTTAAAAATGCTGTTATTAGCAATGTGCCACTTGCATATTAGCCAAAAATTAAACTTGTGTGCAATAATTAGTTTAACAAGTAGTACATTTAAGTGAAACTGAGCATATAGAAATTTTCAAATCAATGGAAATCTTTTCCATTTAAAACAATTGTTATTTTAACAATTATTATTAAGTTTTACTTATTTTTTGTTCAAAGTTCAGACGGCAAAGGGCTAACGATAGATAAAAATAACATTTCCAAGGCTACAAAATTTTACATTTTTCAAAATTTTATTAGTTCGCTGATTTTTTTGAGTTTTTATTAAAATAAAGGATGAATGTGTTGCATCACAGAACCCAGAAAAAAAATTTCTTTAAAAATATTAAAATTGACTCTTCTTGCCGTTTAAAAAAAAAACAAGTTAGCCTTGTATCTCCAAAGCAAATAAAGGTAGAAATTTGATAAACATCTGAGACGATGAAAGTTAAATATGTACTTTTAAGCATATACCAAATTTCAATAAGTTTTCATAAATAGTTTTTATAATAATTAACTGCATCCATACTATACAGGGTGTTTCACATAACTTTACGAGGCTTGCGCCTAATGTACGCACTCAAATATACAAAAGTCACAGAACACTGGATACAAAAAATACACATTTAATTATTTAATTTTTGGAAACCCATGACAGTAGTTGTCAAACTAATCACTGTTTCAATAATAGTCATAAACTGCAGTTTTTCAGAAACAATTATCATTTGTTCTATCAAGAGACGGCGTGAATATGATTGTAGTTTATCTATCTTAATCATGCACTAACTAATTAAAAACGTTGTAATTTTTAAAGGGTGAACAAACTAGAAAGGATTATCCAATTTTTCAAAATTTGTAATCGAGTTCGTATCGGAATATGTATTATTGATTGCATTTTACAGGAGCAGGCCTCGTAAAATTACGGAAACACCCTGTATATTAAGTGACTCTGTATAAGAAGGAAAAGGTAAATTTTGGAAAAACAGCGAAAATAAATTTTTATCCGGAATAACAAATAAGTCGACAAAATCAAATCCCACTCACCATGACAAGCTCGATGGACCCAATAATAGCAAAAATCCACTCCGACGGCAGCCAAGTACCATGTACTCGCTTGATCCCACCGTAATTCCACAATCCGGAAGTTCTCATAAAGATACACATAAGCGTAGCTCTCAGCTCCCCGGAATATTAGTCTGCAACAAAAGCTTTAAACTGGAAGCCGAGCTTTCACACTTTTGTTGCTTCGTAAATTAAACAACTTTAAATGCAAATTTAAACCGCGACTGATAACTGACACTATAATAATCTTGTTATAAGTTACTAAATGCGATTGGAGTTTCGTTGGCACATATTTTATTTTTCAATTTTAATTAATTCATTCGAAAAATAACACTTTAACCCAGACTGACATTTTAATTATTTCATAGGTCAATTGCTATCAAGTGGCACACTCAGACTTGTTTTTGTCAATAGCGACAATGAAAAAATTAATTAAAACGAGGTTTTTGATGTCGAATGTAATAAAAGTGCGTTATTGACTTGCAAATGGATAGAGTGATAATCGGGTTTAACACCAACCTTCCGCATTCTTGCACTAAGCCGTGTGATAGACTTGTCAAACCGTCGTTTAGACGAAATGTTGGCTTTTTATCCAGATAAAGGACGAGATTTTCGATTATGATGAAGAAGAGAAAGTAGGGCCAAGCCTGGAACAAACAGAAAAGAAATAGATGGAAATCAGGTCAAGTTGACTTTGTTTTGCCTTGATGGAACAATAAAATCACACAAAAATTGATAATGAGTTATGGAGATTATTGGAAGGTTTTGAAGCGACCCTGCTATTTAAAAATGTATTAGATAATTACAAGTTTTTTAACTAATAAATTAATGAGTAAACCGTGTTTTCATTTTTAACGCAAAATAGCATATACACTGTTGGTGAAAAAATAATTTGTTTAGTGTGTTTTTGCCTTGATAAAACAATAAAAGAAAAGAAAAATCGATTAATGAAATTCTTGGAAGGTTTTAGTGTCCCTGTCAGTCATATTTTAATTATAAACTATATATATGTTAACTACAGGAACCTTACTTTATGATTTATGAAATGCTAAGGATAATAAGTAACTGAATATTTTTTTATTTATGAAAAAAATATAATTATATACTTCCGTGTGTTTAAAATTTATTTTACACTTGATTTTGGTAAAATAAATAAAATAAAGCACTAGAAATGTTGTTCTTGGATTTTTTTACAATATAGAGGTGTCCGAAAAGTCGCACATTTTTGTGAAAGGGGTAATTGGGTAATCCCCCGAAGTGCTGAAAAATGTTTTTATTCCTCTATAAATTTTGATATTTATATTTTGATATTTAAACATTTGACGTTTAAAAAAATAATTTTGCCCATAAAATCTCCAAATAACATTAAACAGAGTTACAATTTAGGATACAGCTTTCTTGTTTCCTCTTCCGATAGCCTGTATCAAAAAACTCAGAAAATAATATTTCCAACAGAAATAAATAGTCAAAGTGCAAAATTTAAATCATAACTTAGAAATTTCGTCACAGAGGTGTGCGACTTTTTGAACACTTGTATATTTTATTTAAAATTTTAAAAATAATGTTTTAAACGATTTTTTTAATTATAGCGTTTGATTTTGTACTTACAACTTACAGACTCTTCTAATACATAACAAGGGCAATTGTGGATTTTAATCGCAATTAGTAAGTGGCATTGATATAAGATAAATTTAGTTTGAGTTACTTATCATTATTATAAAAATAATTTTGGTGTATTTGATGTTTCTTTAAGTTTTCGATTGTTTTACTTCTTTCACTGGGCTCAAACTTGTTGCTTTTCCTGTTTTTCAGTTTTTATGTTTTATTATGGTATTTAACATTTCTATTTTATTCAACTTTTTCTTTGTATTACATATTTCTTAATTTTGTATTTTTTTGGTGAAAATTTTGTTCTTATCTTTTTATTCGTATTCTTGTTATATTCTGCTGTTTTAATTTTTTTTAATTCTGTGATGTTTTTTTGTGATTAAAAGATCAAATCTTAAAGTTTTCATTTTTGAGTTTTTACTTTATTTCGTATTTTATTTGTATTTTTTGGAATGATTACCTTAACATTTTTTTTATTTATACCTAATGTTAATTTTTTTAATTTATAATTAAATTTTAATCTACTTACATAGATGTTTTAGTGTTTCCTATTTTTTTTCTTTTGTTTTCTTTTTTATTTATTAATTTTTGATGTTGCCATAACCAAAACTGTGAATTTTTGATTAACCTAAAATAGAAATAAAAAATAAGCTAACTTTGCAAAAAACTAAACCTTAGGTAAAACAGACTATATTTTCGATGTTATATTTTAAAATATTCAGTGGTTATTATTTGTAAAAATGCATTTAAAGTTGAATTGTTAATTAATTAATTATTATTTAGTTTTACATCCACACATCTTTTTTTCATTTAGTTTTTTATTTGCACTTTTTCTTGCTTTTTTGATGTTTTGTGCTTTTTTTATTTAACTTCATTTATTTCACTAATAATACAAAAAAAAATGAAATTTTTTGACAGTTAGTTCTGTATCATTGATTTTAAAGCTAAAAACTCAATTCTGATTTCTTTACCTGCTCTGTCAATTATAAGATAATTATTTTTTGTCTTTGCCAACCATACAAAAAAAAATTACACTAAAACGCATGCTTTAATTAGTTATTTAGTAATTGTAGCTATTAGGAAAACAAAAGTTTTAAACTATAAAACTTATGTAGTCTTCAAAAAAATTTTCAACGTTAATATTGAATTAGACATTTTGCTAACCTCAAAAATTGTTATAAAGAAATTTGTTAAAATTGACATAAGTGTATTTTACATGCGTTGTGATTGACGACGAATTTTATAGAACGGCAACATAAGAGGTAAGCTTAAATGCACCACAGAAACAATATAAGATATTAGTGTTGCAAAAAATGTTGTGTTCTAACAGTAAACACAACAAATGCTAATTTTTCCTCTCGTCTGCACTTTGCACCATCATTCGATTCATTTTCCGCAATTTCAAGCAGCAAACTGTAATGCATTCCTTCCGAGTTAATCAGAAACATCTCATTTACATTTTAAATACGTCAAATACCTCTCGGCAATAAAGAATTTTTACAATTTTCCGAGCAGACTTTATTAAGAGAGTAAAAGATTTGCCTAACTTTTGTTATTCTTTCCGATTGCAAACAAACTTTCGACTTTAATTAAAATAGCCGCAGTGACGTTTTAATTTCGTTCCGAGAGAGGGTAAATTAAGAGTCTTAAGGGAATTTGAAGGTTGGTATACCAACTACTGCATGAATTAATTGTAACATAAATGGCTTTTGCTTGTTAGCATATTAGAGACTAATTGGAATTAAAAATGTTTGGACCAGTGGATGCTAAATGGGTTGTTGTGGGAGTTTTTGTCGAGTTATGTTTAAGTGCAGAGACGAGAGTGGCGGAAGATTAAAGAGAATGTTACTTTGACGGTCTTGAGTTTTGTAATTGTTTCAGAAGACATTAAATTTCGGAAATGTATATTAATACAAAGAAAAGTGGCTTCTTTGATAACAAGCACTGTTTTTGTGAAATTCTCTAAAATTTGAATTCAAAACAAATACCCAATAATTGATACATGATAACACTTCTCTGTTTATATTTTTATGCGGAAAACAACAAACTGTAAACAAATCTCCTTTGGGAAAATTAAAGGTCAAGTCACACGCGTGGAAATTCAAGTATTAAATTTCTTCATAAACAAACTTTTCCGAATCCTTACTAAAACATTACACTTTAAAATTAATATTGACTCAACTTAGACGCATGGAAGCTTTGTTTATCCCGAATTGAGGTCACAATTTATCACTTTATCACTCTTGTGTTATAAAATAATTACTTACATTTCTATAAAAATTCGGGACTTGGTCCTTGTCTCTGAAAGTGGTGTCCAAAGGGTCAATGATGTAGAACATGCGTCCCAAGCCTTTGAAAAAATCGTCAAAACGTCCATTTTTGGTTTCGTTATGTAGTAGTTTGATAAAAACCGAAGTTACAGCTTCGGTACAATTTGACACTTCTTCCATTCAAGTGAATTCTTGTTTCAGAATGAGATAGAAGTGCAACAGACAGTTCATCAGTTGGCGTATCACCAATGGTTATTTTTAAAACTGGGGATAGACGCACTTTGAGTTATCTAAGATTTGACTGCGAAAAGCTGGGTTTTATACGAGGAGTGTGTAAACAATTGAGTAGGAGGGAGTGTTCAATGGTAGCACCTGAATGGACTGACTTGACCCCCAAGGCAAACAAAATTGAAAATTTTGAAAGGAGTTAGACGATAGGTTGCTACATCGACTTCGATACTCAATCAAATAGAGAGAGTATTGACACGGTTTGGCAATGGTTTATTGCAAACATGCGCTGGATTGTTTTCCTCTTCCAAGTGTAATATTTTTTGTTTTTTTTTTTCTAGTCTTAGTCGCGTTCCTAAAGTACTTTTTTTTTAAACTTATTGCTTTTCTTTTTTTGTTTACTTATGATTTATACAGGGTGCGCCAGAACTCGCGCCCCAGAGTAAAATAAGGTAAGATACCAGGAACATAGAAAAAATGTTAAAAAAATTTTATCTATAAAAATTTCGAAGTTATGAGGGTTTAAAGTTTGTACTTTGACTCTATTTATTTCTATTGGAAAAATAATTTTCAAAGTTTTTTTACTATAGGCTATTAAAAAAGGAAACAAGGAAGCTGTATCCTAAATTGTAACTCTGTTCAATGTTATTTGTGGCTTTTATTGACAAAATTTTTGTCTCTTTACTAAATAATTGGAATAAACATAGACTAGATCATCAGTATCAGATATAAAAAAATGTCAAATGTCAAAAAATAAATGTCAAAATTTTTTGACAGATAGAATTTTTTAAACATTTTTTTCATGTTTCTGGTATCTTACCTTACTTGAGAAATATCTCTGGGGCGCGAGTTCTGGCGCACCCTGTATGTACAGGGTCACTAAAATGTATGGATACAGTTAAATATTATAAAAACTATTTATCAAAACTTATTGAAATTTGGTATATGCTTAAAAGTATTTAAATTCCATCGTCTCAGATGTTTATCAAATTTCTACCTCTATTTGGTCTGGGGAGATACAAGGCTAACTTGATTTTTTTTAATGGCAAGAAGGGTCAAATTTAAGATTTTTAAGAAGAGCATTTTTTTTCTGAGTTCTGTGATGTAACACATTCATACCTTATTTTAGTCAAAATTCTAAAAAAAATTACAAACTAATAAAATTTTGACAAATGTAAAATTTTGTTAGCTTTGGAAATGTTGTCTTTATCTCTCGTTAGCTCTTTGCTGCGTGAACTTTGACCTAAAAATAAGAAAAAGTTAATAATAATTGTTAAAATAACATTTATCAGCAAACGTCACAAAAGTGACCACTTTTATGACTAAATGACAGGTAAAAATGTTTTAATTTTCAGACATGGAGTAAAAACATTATTTTTACGCCTAGGCGTTTTCACTTTTACTTGAGACTTATTTTGACATTTACCACTGTTGTCTCTTTCGCTTTTTCAGCATTTTCTGGATAGATATAAGGTAGATTATGAGCATTCGACATTTTGCACTATAAACTACAGTTATTCACCAGTTAAATCAATCAACACTTTCGAAATCTTAACACAAATTCCGAAACTGACGCGTGACGTTTGTTATGATTTTATTGTAAAGCGTCCTGATTAGATTTACTTGATTATTGGTGTGTTGCTCTTTTTTCTCCATGTGAATCGTTTGCAGATAAAATAGTATATGTTATTTGGAGTAAAAGTGAGTTTATGTGGCTTAGCTGAATCTATTTGCCTCACTCCGTTCGGCAAAATGAACGTTCAGCTTCGCCACATAAACAATCACTTTTACTCGTAATAACATAATCTACTATTATTTTAACTGAAAAAGATTAAAAAAAGCTTAAACACGAAATACATAATTTTTATGCTTCAAAAGATGTTCAAAATAATTTCCATTGATTTGAGAATTTCTATATGCTCAGTTTTACTTAAATGTACCATTGTTGAACTAATTATTGCACACAAGTTTAATTGTTGGCGAATATGCAAGTGGCAGATCGCTAATAACAGCATTTTTAAAGCTAACGTAGTTTTACTTTTCTAGAATTACATTTTTAATTTTTTATTTTTTTTACCTTTTAATGAAAATAAAGATGGGCATAGTTACATTACTGAATTCAGAAAAAAAAGTATTTTTAAATGTAATTGAATTTGACCCTTTGTGTTATTAAAAAAATCAAGTTAGTCTTGTATTTTCAAAATAAATGATGGTAGAAAATTTTAAAAATCTTAGATGATAGAATTGAAACACTTCTAACTGATAACAAATTTCATTGACATGGATATTTTTGATGTTTTTACTTTTATATTTAAATTTTTTTTTCCTTGAAAATTATATATATTATTCACTTTGTATTCCTACTCACCTCTTTGAAAGTGTCATAATTAAGAGGAATTTTTTTTTATTTGTTTTTTCTTTCTTTTTGCTACTTCTGTTTTCTACATTTTTAAATCAAAATCATCATGAGTTGCAATCCAATTTCTTGCACTATTTATTCCAAAACAAACAAAAATTGACTCAACAAACCGTAAACAATGATACAAATTTGCAATTATAATTAATTAATTGATTAATTGCTCAATTGGCAAATGTTTTTAACACCGAGTAACCGATTCATTTATTGCAGCTTGTGGACCTTCGCATTGACACTGAAAATTTTTAAAAACAGTCGAGTCGCACTAGCATTAATTAATTATCCTAATTTGACATTCATTGACCCCAAAAATCCAGTTTTTAGAATTTGAATTTTATAAATGTATTGTGACGTAAAAAGATTGTAACAGTTGTCGTGAGTTACATCAGAAGTGTTTTGCAAATTTCTGAATAATTATCAAATGTAATGTCTGAAAAATCTTCATCAGATATTGCGTAAAGCTGAAGAATTTGAATTTTTAAAATCTTATTTATTTAGATATCTCGTGTTTGTTTATTTAGGTTTTGTAGACTTGTCAATGTTAATGGCAATGTCAAGAATAAGATGTTTATTTACATATGGATGTATGAATATTGATCCACTATTCAAGTTAAAATGGACAAATATTCTAGTCTACCAGACATTGAGGAAGGTAAGTACGGTGTTATTGCACTACGATTGCATTATCAATTTCTGTTTTTATTTTAATCATGACTTTAATCAAATTATTTTTTTATATTTTTAGAATTGGTAAACACAAAATAAATACTGTCAAGGTTTAGTAATTCTTACAGCAAATATCAGTAGCAAAATTTATCTAAAAATATCTCTTTATAGGTAGATCTGTGTAAACTTTGCATAAATTTACATTTAAAAGATAACATTGCTAAATTTCCTTTATTTAGTGCACATTTTTTACATCTACTGTGTTACAAGAATTTGTCCATAATTTGCGAATTGATCAGTTTTTCGATCTTAAGTCTTGAGTGTTTTTCAAGGCCACAAAAAAACTCCACGATTTTTGCATTATCTGAAAAAAAATAATAAATATACAAACCAGGCGAATACAAAGTATGGAACCAAACGTTTTTTGCTTAAACTATTTACTTTTTGGAAAAACTAATTGATAAATGATAAAGTGCTATAAAAAAAGTAACGTTTTATCAACAATGAAATTTTTCAATTTTTGTTTTGTTTTTGAGTTCTACAAAACCACTATAAAACTATTTTTCTTGTGAAGGGTATGATCTAAGGATTACAACTAGGTATGTATCTACTTTGTATTTAATTTTTATCATTTTTTTTTTCAAAAATTTTCATTTTGACAAAAAAAATTGCATAACTCACACAAAAAAAAATCATTCGCAAAATCCTATTTTTTATATTACATTAATTTATATTCATTATTATTTTTTGGAGGCAAATAATTAAAAAAAAAACGATTGGTTCATAAACATACATCACAATAAGGTTGGGATACAATTTACTTGGTGACAAATTTACTATTTTGAGAATAGATTTATGTTATAAACATAACATATTTTATTTGATGACAAAGATTTTTATATAGTGAGAGGTTATATTTACTTATTTTCTTAAAAATTTAGATTATTTTGAATAGCATAATCGTAGTCTATTAAACGGCAAAATATTACATTTTCAAAATTTTATATATTAGGTATACTCTTTCGTAAAAAAAAACATTTTTTTGATTTTTTTGATTATCTAGTTCAGGTAAAGAATTTTTTTAACCGCGTCGTAACACTACTAATAATAAACAGGGTGATTCAGAATCTACTATTTTTAACATACTCGTATTGTACTAAAAAAGTGAAGTATTTCTTAACGTTTCAGATAGAATCAAATAGTGCTGAGAATGATTTCAAATTAATTTATCAATATTAAAAACTGAAAATTATCAGATTTTAAAAATTTAATGTTAATCATTGTTTTCACTTTATACAAGACGATTCAAAAATAAAAAAAATAAAATTAGTGAACATTTTTTTCCCTATTTTATTCACTTTGTATTCCTACTCACCCCTTTGAAAGTATCATAATTAAGAGGAAAAATATTTCCAACATTGATAGTGACCGGTTTTTGCACCTGTTGCATAAAAATTAACAAATCCTTTTGAATTTTGAGTGGAGCTTTATACCATGTTGACTTGAAAATTGAATAATACAAAATTTCACACTAAAAATGTAATAAAATTTTTGTTTAATTAATTATTAGAACATACCTTGACAATTAATCGGTTTCCAAAGTAACAAAACAGAAAGATTTCACTACCCATTGCTATACCGTAAAAAATCACTCTGAAAAAATTTAAAGAAAAGGGTTCGGCCTGAAATTTCAATATTTTTAATATTTTTTCTAGAACAAAAAATAATTCTTACCGCATTTAATTGATACATTGTCATCATTAGAGACAAACAAGAGCATATAAGTTGATTGATCAGGATTTCTTTAAAACAAAAAATCAATAACTGCGAACATCTGGAAATAATAATTAAATTTTTTATTTATTATTTTTTTTGTAAAAACCTTACTCTATTATTTTGTTATATTGTTGTACACACTCAATGACAATTTCATGCATCCTTTTGTATTTTTGCTCTTCATTCGAATTTTCATTCTTTGCTGAAATCTCCTCCAAATTCAGAAAAGTATCAATAATCAAATCAAGTCGCCCTTCAATTTGTATTGCAGAAATATAAAAAAAGAAATCTCCAGCTGCATTGACCGCAATTAAATGAAAATCAAAACACAATGTCCCTCCAAAAATCCCATAGTAAACCACATCTTTGGAGTAATCCATTGGGAACCACTCGTAAAATCTTAAAACTTGATTTCTCTCACTTAATGGAGTGGCTGTAATCCCCACTGCTGCAGCTACAAAACTTCCTCCAAACAAATTAAAAATTTTGTTCGAAAGTTTTATCGAATTTTCCAAAATTTTCTTTTGATTTTCTGTCCGGATTACAGCCTTCTGCGGGTCCAAAATGTCCAAAAGTTGCTTGATTTTTTCAGAATAGATTGGAAACATAACGAGTTTGATCGGAACTGTGAAAATTGACGGTAGATACGAAATGAAAAAAATTGCTTGAGGGTCATTGTATTTTTTATAAGTGTACACGAGGCACAAAATGCAGGTAAGAAATACGTAAATGGTCATTATGTACTTGTAAGTTTTGTAAAACGGAGATTCAGTTTTGTATTTCCACATTCCAATAATTTTCATGAGGAGAATTGTGTTTTTGAAAGCATTGAGGGGTGGTTTTGAGTGTTTTGACACTGAAAAACAAAGGGTTCGGAGAGTTTGAAATAAGTGAGATTGTGTTGAGATCATTTCAAGGGGAAAACTAATGATGAATAATATTGTGATTTATTATTAATGAGATGAATTTTTAACGGAGTGGCTTTTGATCTTTAATAAATCATCTATTACGTTGTAGGGTAAGGATGGGCTTTCAAATTATTCCTTGCTCTTTTTAATTATAAAATAGGTATAATTAGTGGACAAATTATAGCTCATTTCTTTGGTGAATTTTGTAGCAAGTTGTAAGAAAAAAAAAATAAACGAATGGCAAAATTAGAGAAAAAAACAAAATGGGTAGATGAATCCATAATTTGTATTTATTTGTACTAAAAAGCCTTTAGAATAAGCCAAAAATAAAACAAACATGTATGAACAGAGAATATGAAATACCCACCAAAAAAAGTAAAAAGGACACAAACTCTTGCAAAAAAGATAAAATACAAAAATGTTTTAAAATGTTGAGTATTTAAGAATTACTAAATCTAAAAAACAGAAATAATAGTGACGAAATAAAGAAGATGTTTTTAAAAAACAACATGATAAGAAGAAATAATAAAATAAGAAATAAATACGAAAAAGAATAAGAGAAATAAAAAATAAAGCTAGAATAATTAAAATCGAGATGGTATAAAAAGGCGAAAATATGTGAAAAAAATTGAAAGCAAAATAAAAATATGACAGTTTTAGCGATCTTGTGTATTTTTCAAAGCAATAAAAAAGCTCCACGATTTTTGTATTATCTAAAATTTATCACAATTTAAAAAAACTCAACAAAATTAAAAAACTTACCGATTTGAACGTTTCACAAGTGATTGGAATAACATGACCAACATGGAAAATAATTGGTTTTTGCAACTGACTCATAAAAATTTGCAATTCCTTCTGAAATTTTGGTGAAGCGTTGTACCAACCAAACTTAAAACTTGCATAAAATAATTTACTACTCTAAAAAATTACATTTTGGGTGTGACTTCAGTATAATTTGCAAATACTTTTTCCAAAACTAAGTCACCGAAAAAGCAGTATAGAAAAATTTCGCAAATGACAGCTGATTGAAAGAAACACATTTTGAAAAAAACGTCACTGAAAGGCTCGACCTATTTAATTATTTTTTTTTAATTTAAATTAATTGTACTTACGATTGATAATTGGTACATGGTCATACATAGGGCAACAAATGAACAGAAAAATTGCACCATTAGGATTTCTCGATAACAGCTTGAAATTATTTTAACACATCTGAATTTTTATTAATTATTATTTTAATAAAATTTGCTGTTAGTAATTACTCTAAAATGTTGTTGTAATAAGTGACACAATCGAGTAGCAATTTCCTCATATTTTTTTCCTCTTGCTTAGCAATTCTGTCTAAATTTTCTAACGTAAAACCAACAATTTCGCACTGAACTCCAATCTGAATCGCCGAAATATAAAAAAAGCAATCAGTGGCAACATTCACGTAAGCGAAATACAAATAAGAAACGCTGATATAAACATAAATCAATTCGAAAATCCCCGATTTGTGATAATCGAAAGGTAACCAAATTACTAACGGAATATCAATATCTTCCTGCAGCAAAGGCTGCGCTATCAACAACCCCACAGTTAGCAAAACCAAATAAAAACAAGCTTTAATGACTAAATGCGACTTTTTTCTCCCTTGTTCGACTAAAATTTTGTATTTTTTTGAATCGGGACACAAGTATTGATTTTCGATGATTTGCAACACGCGTTTAACCGATGTGAAATTTTGACGAAACATCACGTATTTCAGCATTGATGTGGTCATAGATGGTGAAATGTATAGACTATCAAGAACTGCACTGTTTTGAAAATTGACAAAAATAAAAATTATTGTAAATAACCAATCATTAAACAAAAGAAAAGTGGCGGTGTATTTATAAATTTTGTAAAAAAATTCGTTATCGTAACACCACTCGCCGAAAATTTGTAGCAATTTTATATTGAAACTGAATGCTTCCAAAGGGTTCATTTTGAATCAATTTGACTGAAATAAGTGGAGGAATGTTGGCTTTTATAGGAAACAAATTTTGAAAAATTAGAGCGTGCGCTCTCGCAAATGATTAAACTTGCATTTTGGTTCATATTTTATGGACGACTTTGAGGAAGGTGTAATTAGTTGTGCTATTATTAATTAATTTTGCTTAAATATTGACAACAGTTAGCAGTATAATTTTTAAATTTTACAAAAGATTGTCTTCGTTATTTTAACATTTTAGACAAAAAAATTGATTAAAAAAAATTGACAGTACTACATTTCTGAAATGAATTTCAGAAAGTATCATTTTTGTAGGTAAATTAAAAACATCATTTGTACTTAGGAAGAATGTTAGGTTTACTCCTATAAACATAATTAGGAAGTGGGCCTTGCATAATTCAAAAATGTCGGACCAACTCTCGAATGAAAAAATACACAACTCTCAATTTTCATATTATCATTTACGCATTTTAGTATTTTTGTTTCTAATGTTGTTAGATTTAATTTATTACTGAATTTGCCAGTTTAATGTTTTTTACACCATAAGACACAAACTGATGATTTTTTTCAACAGTGTTCAAAATCTGCCGTTTTCGTTAACTAAATTCAAGATTTCGTAATCGAAACAGCCAAAAATTTAATCCAAACTCTAATCTTTGAAGAGCTGTATCTTGTGAAAAAAGCTCAAACAATTTTTTGTCATTTTAACTCAGTTGGATGTCTTTTATCACCACCCAAGAGATGGTTAGATATTTTTGAATCATTCTGTATTTCCGTTTATTAGGAAACGATTAAATTAAGCAATTATAAAACTGTACAGTTACCGCTCTACCTACATATTTTGCATTGCCAAAGCAGCGGCTTGAAAAGCAGTTATATTTTGTGATCCTTATTTTATTATTTTCTGAGATACAATTTATCTTTTCTGAAATTCATTTTACTGTTTTAAACTACAATTAATACATTCTGAAATACAATTGCAAAAGGTGTAGTAGGTACAGTCGAAGAAAGTGAAAATGACGCCTCAATAAGCCAGCCCCTGCTGTAGATGCTGACCCTTCCAACCGTAAATTTTTGGATTGAGGTAGTTTCAAAATAAATTTATTTTGGAGGCGGTTTACAGAAAGCGAAATGAAAATTTAAATCCGAATTCAACTAAATCGAATTAAGTTGCCATTTATTTTGCATTGACAAACGTCAAATTAATGAAATGGAAATGTTGAATTTTTTGAATGAAAAATTTAACAAACCATTTCTTAAAGAAAATTATGCATTAATAATGATATTGACGAAAAAAAAATTTAATAACAATGTTTTTTTTTAACAGTTTTTTTCAAAATAAAATTAATGAACATAATTTTTGTACGAAATAGGCGTTCTCTATTTTAAGCTTAATTTTATGAAAAACAACAAATGAATTAAAGCATTGTTTATTTGCGAGAAGTAGGTTTAATTCCACGTGTGCGTTTACCGCGAGTGGTTTAATTCTTTGAGCAGAAAGCGAAATTAAAATTAAACTAATTCGAATTAAGTTGCCATCTATTTTGTACTGACAAACGTCAAGTTAATCGCGAATTAAAATTTAATTGCGATTAACACGTTCTGTAAACCGGCCCTAAGTTTTCTATTAGTTTTGTAATTGTCATTGAAAACGAATCAAAATTATTTATTTAATTTAACCATGAAAAAAACGCAAAATTATTTGAAATATTTTTAGTTCTGCTACAAAATTAATTTTTGATAATTTTAATACTTTTAAATTAAATAAAAATGTTTAGTTTTT